>NW_008239110.1:5551919-5574402 GCF_000691975.1 Corvus brachyrhynchos
CCTGCCGCTCCTGGCGCGGCTGTCTGGGGTTAAACTGTCTGCGGCTGCTGGTTTGGAATAAATGAAATTCTCCTCTCTTTCACTTACTCACCCCAGCAAGGTGTTTCTTCAGAAGAGAGATGCACGCCTTCAGGGTCGCCTTCATCACACGGCTGGCATGCCATTCATGCCCGGTTTTCAGCTACTTCGTTTCAGAAGAAGCAAACGCTTCCCCAAGGGCACAGAGGGGTCAGTGCATGACCCTTTCAGTGTACTAGCCACGCACTTGTTCTGGTCACCACTTTGTGTCGCGGGGAGAGAGAGATTACTGACGGCGGCGGAGGAGGCAGATTTACAAGTTGTTAAGATAGAACAAATCACAGTATTTTAAATGTGCAACTCCTGTTACTACAGAAGCTATTTGTCGGTAACTGGAGCATAAGCAATAATATGTTTTAAGCAGTAAGTGTGGGGAAACTTGTGTGTGCGCGGGTGGCCAGCTCTGAGGTCCCACGGCAGGCTGGCACGCTCGTCGTGCAGCAGGGTGATGAAGGGCAGGGCACTGACAGAAACTTCTCCGGAAGTTAAAGGACAAAGCAACCTGTCCTGCTCTAGGTAAAGAGATCAACACTTCTGTGAACTTGCTTTCCCGAGGGGGTTCTTTATTTTCAAAGACTTTTTAGCTCTATGTTTGCGAGGGAAGAAGATGCATAATTTTTTGGAATAATTGATTCTCTTAAAACTTGAGAAAATGATGAGCCAGAGCACTTTAAGCTATCCTGAGTTACATATACTCAAATCTTTGTTATCTGATTACAGCACTTATTTTAATATTTATTATTTTTTAGGGGAAAAAGTAGTTTTATATATCTACTAGAGCATGTATTAAGGTTCTTGTAGTTAATGAAACATTTAAAGGGGTTTGCAGTGTAACTCCAATACTTACCTTTCAGGCATGCTTTTTCACAACTAGTTTATGCTATTTCACAACTAGTTTAATTTTAGCCGTATAATTTGAGAGACTTCTATATGGGCAAAACTGAGGCAGTACTGATTCATGTTTTTTTCCCTTTTTGTTCTTTATACGTGGGTGGAGTTGAAAGCACTTATTCAGATCTATCCCCAGTTGCATCAGGCATAAATTTGCCCATTATATTTACTCTTCACTGGAATGATAACAAAGGGATGAGGAAATACATAATAAAAGAAGAATGCTAAATCTACTGAGATTACATTGTTCCAATAAACCACTGTTCCTCCTAATCATCATAAAATAAGAAAGAAAATATTGGTGGCATATCTGTAAGATATCTCCACTTTTTGAGTTGTACTTGGTTGGAAGCAATGTCCGTCATAATCCTCCACATATATATAGAACCAAGGAACAGAACCACTACTATATTATTGATTTTAAATCCACATCAATATTATCTAGTGCTCTAAGACTGAGACTATAAATGACCTTCTCAATCTAGCCTTGGAAATAAAACCTGGATGAGAGACCCAAGGGAGGCAGTAATAAGATGGCAAAGCCACCATGTGGTACAGACTAGCTCTGCCCAGTGTGCTTTGAACCAACCACTTGAGTCATCAGATTACTCTGATATTTTTTAAACTGCTCGTTGTACTTACATAAAAAGTCCATTTCTAAAAGGTCAGATAATCTAGTAAATGTAAAGCCAAATTATAACCAATACTATTTTTTGCAACGGTATGGCAAGATATAAAGGTCATACTTAAAGGTAGATTTACAAGGGAGCCTGTGGTAAGACTCAGAAATCCAATATCGGACTCGAGAAGCTGTAGGAGACTTTGTGGCCTTGGATCAAGAGAGAGGCTCAGCTGTGGCAAATGCTCTGCACAGAAGGTGGGAAGGCAGCTGGCCAAGGGGCCTCAAGGGCCAGCTGGGAACACGTAGCAGAAAGGGCAAGATTAGTTCCAGCTGGGCTGGACAGGACCCTGAACACTTGAGCAGGCATCTTTGGGCCAGTCCCACTGCTTAGCCATGAAACTGGGCATCATGAGCTTCTGACTGCTTGTAAACAGCTCTCTTCTCACACCTGCTATTGGAGTTATGGGAGTGCCTTAGACACACCTATACCTGGACATGATTCATTCTATGAGAAGCCTGGCAGCTCTGTAAAACATGCAGAAAGCCTTGCTGTTGGCTTCTCCACTGCCCTGTCTCCAGATGCCTCTTGTACTGTTGCTGCAGCCAAGGCAGGGTTACCCAAGCAGGCATGCAAAAGTGCCCCCTTAGAGCTGGCACCAGACCTTCCCTTGGCTGTGCTGGCAACTTCCCCCAGAGGTTTATGATTTCACTGTCTAGAAAAGAGCCCCATCTCTTTCCTCAGCAGCTGCTTAGGGAGGGACTGACAGCATCAGATGGCTGCCTTCTGCATTATCTTCGAAGTTAACTAATAGTGTTCCCTGCATCATGCTGTCCTCTAAGAGGAGAAGTTATCAATAACTGTTTAATGGGAAGATTTTTTCTATTTTCTTAGACTTTTTAAGTGTTTAATATATCTCTACTGCATTTTTCTTTCCCTGCATTGTCCTTGGCCAATAAAAATAAGTTATGAAGCAAGGGGACATGGTAGCAGGTGGCATGATGAATTACCTCTTTAAGAAGCGATGTTCTTTTCCACCATGGATGTAATGTTCTTCCCAGGTAGTTGTACGAGGGCTCTTCCGTAGGAGCTCTTAGACATTTTGGAATGGGAATCAAACTCTCTGTGTACTTTGAGAAGCTTTCAGCAGATTTATGTATAGTTGAGTTCTAATGAAGCTCCTTTGCCCTTTATTTGCAAGTAATGAAGTAAACAGAATCAGGTTTGCATTTCTGTAATGAACTAGTTTTTATTGCTATCACTTACAAGCAAGGCATCAACCAAGTTGTGTCATAACACAATGTAATACTGTAATTCAGATCATATCCAACCTGCAGAACTGAGCAAAATTCAAACTGGAAACCTTTTTTAAAGTGTCATTCAACTAACAGTGTTCCCTGCCAGGTGCAGATAAAATAGTTTTAATTTATAGTTTAAATTTAGGGAAAAGGCTTTTTTTTTTTTTTTTTTTTTTTTTTTTTTTTTTTACATCAGTAAAATAAAATGCTAAATAGTACATTTAAATTTTTATCTTTCCACATGTAAAGGTTCTCAGATAATAGACTTGGAATTGAGTATCTCCATACCCTCAGCTGGAGTTAAGGTGGGAGAGCCTTAGCTGCTTCTTCACTCAGATTTCCATAAGGAAGGATGTGGGAGACAGCTCCCTGACCAAGTGGCCTCACACCTTGAAGCAGCCTGACCACAGAGATTTCTCCTTCTGGAAACTGCCTCTTCCCATCCTGAGCTCATTTCAAACACTATCATCTGGAAGAGGTGGAAGAAGTACCCAGTGTAGGATTTAGCTGTAACAAAAATACACAAATCCCAGTCAGTGGCTGCTGCTGGAGGAGATGTTTAAATTCACTTAAGTGAGTGCTTTTCTGGGTTTAGGTTTGTAAAGGGCCCTCTGTGGTTTCTGCATGTGGCCAGAGTCACTCTGCTCAGGGCACTTTCCACAGCCCTTGCTGGGCTGGACCACAGCAGAACCAGGGTCAGGCTCAGAGCCTGCTTCTCTCACCCTGAAAAAGCATAGCCCTGCAAAAATTTCATCTGTTGTCAAATGCAGGAACAAGAGAAGGCTCTAAGAATCCTATGGGGCAAAAAGAAGGGTGCAAAAACCAGGTGTGTGTTGAAAGTGCAGTGTTCAGAGTACTCAGTGTGGAAGAGGAAAGATCTGCGTTTTTTCAAGATTGTTTCCACTTTGCAGCTGATGTAGTTTAGTGCCAAGTTACAGAATCAAATCTGCAAGCCAGCACTAAAGCTGGACTGTGTGCCAAAGCCACTGCCCCATGGCATTGCTGCCTCATTCTGGTACATCCCACAGACGCTGAGTATGTCCAGGTTAGGGTTAGGGTGTTCAGAAGCTGGCAAAGAGAGCACAGTCAGTGCTGGTATGGCGAAAAAGGGATTTAGATTTGAATAGTTCTAGATCTCCAGCTGTGTGGATGGGTGCTTTAACCATGAGTCTGTTGGGGATGTGGCTGAATCACGGCTCTGGGAGACAAGCTGCTTCACTGGGCTGATGTTTGTTGGCATCGCTGCAGAGCTGTAGTTTAGTTCATCCCCCGAGTAAGGTGTCTGTTCAGGAGTGAGAATGTAAAGTTAAAAATACAGAGTGTAAACCTAAAAGCTGTTCAAAGCATTATGTAACTGTGGAAGGTATCAACTGTGGAAGTGAAAAAGTTATGTTATTGTCAGGCAAATAAAGCAGATACTTTCCATCACAAATGTCTAAAGACTTCAGGAATGGAGATTATTTCTGTTAGCAGAATCTGATACTGTCTCTTGCTGAAGTTCTGAGCTGTCATCAGCCACCTACAAGATGTTTCTGGAATAAGGAAAGAAACCTTTAATTCCCAGCCTAAGCTTGCATGTCAGATATTTCAGTAGTTACATAAAGTTTTCAATAGCTGTTAGATATACACTTCTTATTTTTAACTCTACACTCTCACTGCTCATTTTGCTTTTTCACCTTCTCCCAGCTCTCACCCTTCATCTATTCCCAGAAGCCTTCTGCCTCAGTCCTTACCAATCAAGCTACTTTCACAAGCACCGTCATTAACAATAGATAAAGATCTTTTAAATAAATTATTATCTTTACTCCAAAAGATCCAGATGACCAGATGTGCTAATGCAAGAGATCTCTTTGCCTGGGGGAGCCTGTGTTCTGGTTAAAACCAAGTTTGGACTAGCTTAGAGTCGCACCAATTTCAGCTGACACACATACAACGCCATTTACCTCTTGTTTCATCCACTGTAGCACTGTGTTATGAAGATGCATCTACAACAATGCATTAGGTTAATTGCAGGTGGAAACTCCGGGTAACATAAGTCACTGAGCCCTAGCAGTGAACAGAACCAAGGTGAGCCCTAGTGGGCAGGCTTGTCATGAAAGCTTATGAAGTTTAAGAAATGCTACTCAAATATTTATCAAAAAAGCCTCCTCTTCAAACCAAACTTTATATCTTGAAGTATTCAAAGAGAGAAAAATCATGTAGCATGCCAAGATCCATGTAGGTATAGGAGAGTGGCATGGCACGTGGAGAATCCTGTCCATATTCTGGACCCATTGAAGTATAGCTGGATTATGGAAAAATCATTGCAAACATCTGTTCTTGCATGTGGTTGCACTAGTTTAGTTCTAGACATACCTGTGTTATCAGTAATACTGAGATATGAGGCTGAATTCCACCACACATTCCATATTTCTGATCTGCATGGTTTGACTTGATAATCTTAAAGGTCTTTTCCAACCTAAATATTTCTAGGATTCTATGAATTGTGGTCATCAATACAAAGAGGACTCCAACCCTGTAAACAGGTTCCCCTGTTATTAACTATCTCCGTCATGATCACTGTTCTTACATTCTGCTTCAAACAGAAAGCTTTGCAGAGAGCCACAGACAGCAAGGATGCGATTATATTTAATTCAAAGGTATAAAAATAGGAAGTGAGCATTCACTTTATTATGTTGCTAATGAATTATAAAATGTATATCATCAAAATAAATATTCTTGAAATTACTTCCTAATGAATCAGTTACACAATGTGCCTACTCAGTTGTGTCAATGATTAATTATATTCTTGCCTCCTTCCTGGAATACAAATGCTTTTATTAAAGCAATCCAATGACAGTAAGACAACAGACTCATTCTTATGGTCATTCATTTGGCTGTGGATTGATAGAGTATTCCTTTCAGCGTCTTTAGAGTGCATCTGAACAGCTGCAAGTGGCTGTGACATAAATGAAAGTTCATGTCACCTTAAGCAGAATGAGATGAAAGACAGTCTATTCATCCAGTTTCAGCTTATCAGTGCACAGTCATTAAATACTAATATTATCTGGAGCACTGTGATAAATACAGAGCACACCGTGCCAGCTGCAGGCATCATCAGATGGGAGCCTTTTTACAACATTCTGATGCACAGAGGTGAATTATTCCAGAATATTAAACATTTCATTAGCTCTCAGCTTCAAGATACAGCTTTAGAAGCAGCCAGTCTCATGGAAAAAATTCTTATCACCAAATGCAAAACTTACAAATTGGTATTTATGAAGTTCAGTGACTGCCACCATGAAAGAGCCTCTGAAACCTTTGTGTAGGTGAGTGACATCGTTCTGCAAGGCTGAAAAGCAGTTGCTTATTTGCATAATGGCATTCACCTCATTGTTGAAAGATTAGGATTCATTTAATGAAAGTGGTCATGGGTGGAGAAAAATGCTTTTGTAACTGAATGAAAATAAGGCAATCCTGCGCTTAGGTATTCCTCTTTGGCTGCCTAGCATAAGACACATGGAAAACCTTGACTGCAAGCTATCCTTGGCACTGATGGGCTTCATGTCAGTGAAGATAATTAATAATGTTGCTTCTTATACCCAGCTGCTTAGATGTCAGTAAGCAGGTTACTTTAATCTAGTAAGTGAACATCTGCAATTACATGGAAAGAAAGAAGCACTGGAGAATTCATTTAGTACGGTCTGTGCTGCATAATGCAAAGAGACCAATTTACGATGATAGGAAATGAGGGTGGTAGTAACTAGGAGTATACCACATGCGGCTGTAGGATGCAATTCTTTCACAGTATATGGTTTAGCTAAAATTGATGAAAGTTAAAAGAAAAACCGAAATACAATTAAGCCATTATGAAGAATATCCAGACATAAAGAATCAATCTTTTATGTGCTCTCTGTATTAAAAATGTTTGATTCAAGTGAAATTTTAGTAAAAAAATTGCTCAGAGTTACCTGGTACATAGGCTGCAGCAAAACAAAATGGTAACTTACAGAAGAAGAAAGTAAAGTTTTTTAAAATGTGAGTATTTTGTAAATGTTTCGGATGACAAAGAAAAGGCGGAGTGCCTGAACCACAGCTGACTGCACTTGATAGTGCTCTTTTTCTTAAAGTGCAACAATTACATGTAGGAAAAAAAAGGGAAAATGACATTTAAAAAAAAACACAGCAAAGAAGAACACAGTTTCCTTTGCCTATTAAAATTCCTCTTTCTTGGTTCAATCCTGACTTTGTTTTTGCACGTGCATCTCACTGAATTTAGTCAGTAGCCCTCTGGATGACCCCTCTCCAAATCCATCTCAGAAAAGGAGACCCTTGCTGAGTTGAGGGGAGCTTAGGGGTAGCTCTGGATGAGGAAGGATTTGGGGTTCTACTGTTGAAAGTCACATGGGGTAGAACCTACATCGTGTTTGCACTGACTCTGTCCCTTTCAGCAGTGAAGTCCTGTGGCCTGGCCAGCCTGGACAAGGCAGGCTCTGACCATGGGTGGCAGGATGATGGGTGCCTCCCAGGCCTGTGCATGGTGGGAAGCAAGTCCTGCAGGATGGGTGGAAGGGAGGGAGGGAAAAGCCAAGTAAAGGCTCTGTCCTTGTAGTCTGCTGGCGTTATCCCGCCTGGGCAGAGCTGTGGCTGGTGCCTCTGTACGGCGTATGGAGCCATGCGAGGGAGGGCAGAGGTGCTGAATGCAGGGCAGCAGCCTTCTCTCCTGGTCCAGGCCCTGACTTGGCACCATCTCTCTAGTTTGCTCAGGCAGAGAAGCCCTTGCAAGAGCTACTCGGACATTCCTGGCAAAATCTGTTTTTCCCTGATACTGCCAGGAAGCGCCTGGCTAGCTGGGCTCATTAGCCTGAAGTAGCATCTGTGACCAGCTTCCTCCTGACACATGAATTTGCTTGTTCCTTCCTCATTCATTGATGTACAGATGAAAAAAGATACAAGCATTGGGGAGCTAGCCCATTGTCTGTGTGGTGTGGCATCAGGACAGCCGCCGTTTCCTCAGAAAAACTCTCCTGGGGCTTCCATGGCACCAGAGAGCATCTGGCTCCTGGACCATTCCCACAGATCCCTCCCTCCTCCTCACCTCCAGATGCTCGCCCAGACTCTGCCCATATGCAGGACCAGACCGACCATGGGAAACAGCCAGAGAAGAAGCAATTACTGGGTTAATGATCTCCTTTGTGACTACAGAAGCAGATTTCTCTGCTGTGGAAATAAAAACGTCAGGGCTCGGGGACTTCTTTTCCCCAAACAGGAATGTGCTGTTGTCACTGAGCAGCATGTATGTGAAGCACCTCTCCTGCCTGTGTATTAGCTGTACAAATATATTACTGGCACAGCCCAGTGGGGGGGAAACGGATACATTAAGGGAGGATGGAGTTCAGAATATATATACTCATAGCAGGCACACATACACAAGCTTAGATAAGAAAATGGATAACAATTGAAATTCAATTTAGGGACTTCATGGCTTATTTTTTCTGGAAAGTGTCATCCACTTCAGCATATTCCTTTATCTTGTTCTCCCTTAATAAGGATATTGTCTTTCGATTGAGTTAACTCTCCTTGTTGCTTAATTACTTTAAAAGAGGATTTCAATTACTCTTTTTATAATCTGTTGTCAGACATGCTTGCCTGCACTTTTTTATAGCAACGGAGAAATTTTTTTCTTTAGTCTTTCCTGGCATTATCTTTGCAATTTGCAGTGTATGCTTTGGCTAAACACATTCAGCCAAAAGAATAACACAGACAGATCTAATTGCAGACATACAGGCTAAAACGTACCTTCAGTGGGATTGATCTCAAGAAGTATTTATGAAAGTGGCAACTGAATTGTGTTCCTGGAGGCTGGAAATTTGGGAAGGTCATTCTGCTTACTAATGTGGATTGCCTGCCACAATGCCAACAGGCTGTGTATCACTGCACACATAAAATTAATAGATGCTACTAAAAACTGCACTGCTTTTGCAGTTATTACATGCACAGAAAATTGTATCTGTATGGATGACATGCTCAAATACTATAGTGAATGGCTGCATATGGAAATCAAAGGGGAATAAATAAAAAATACCATGCTATTATTTTTTATTTCTGCTTCAGAGCTTTACTTTCTGGAGCAAACGTGTGGACAGATATGTACCAGAGATTTATCCAAGTTAATTTTCAAACCACAGCCCTCTGAGCAGGCTAATTTACTGTGCTACGGCATTTCTGTGCAACAGCTGTAAAGTAGACATACCTGGTTGAGTGCAAAGCTAACTCAGAGCTGTCTGTGCTTGCTTAGTCCTGCAGGCACATAAATGCACTAGAAATCATGTCCAGAAGTTTTCAAGAAGCAAGGTGGAACCTAGAGGCTTTAATATTTTACTTTTTTTGGTTACTATTTGCACTGGTTACTAAGCATTACACAGGAAAAAATAAGAAGTGGAAACACAATTTACTATACTACATTTTACCAAATGGTCTGTGCAGTAAAGCAACAACAAACTAAAAAACAACCTCGAGAGAGTGATATGCCTGCAAAGCTCCAAAGTATTTCCCAATGTGCTGATCAGCTCATGTTTATCATTAAACAATACTGTAGCACTAGCTAGAATACAATGAATAACACAAGATCCAACTTGAACAGTGTGAGAATCTCATCCTGCTGCAAATTGCTGGGAAGGGAAGAGAAAGGAAGGGAAGAGCAAACTAATGTGAAAAACATGCAAAGCACAAACATTAGGCTGGATTTAGAGAGCTGCAAGTTATTTTACAAGCGTTATAAATGGGATGTTTTTTCATTTAAATTAAGATTTTGAGATCTCATCTAGCTTACACTATAACCCAAGCATCAGCATTAAAATGAATATCAATAAGGGGTTGAAAACATTTGCAGACAATCTAGTCTCAGTCTTTACCCTCATGTGCAGGCCAAGCAAGCAGTGCTGCAGCCTGGTGATTAGCAGGAAGCAATTCCTGTGTTTGGCTCCACAGCCTGATGCTCCATGCCTGGGGAGCAGCTGATTCTCCTGCTAATGCACCCTGCAAGCTCTGTGCTCCTTTTTGTCAGATGAGGCTCAAAGGAAGAAGTATCCAGAAATAACAGGATCACCTACTATGTTAGAGTTCATCCTGATCTTTTATATTGAGATAATAATTTAATCCCTCCTTCATGAGTTTTGATATCCCTTCCTACACTAGTGGAAAACAAGCAGAAGATCTTCAATTGTGGTTGCCAAACCTTCTTTGGAATCTTGCTGACTTCTAGATGTGGGTGATTTCCTCTGGAAATAAGTGCTGGATAATAAGTCATATGGAAAATCATCTGTTTCCTCAGTGATAGATTCCCTGCATTGTCATTTCACCAAGGAAATTTTCTAGTAACAGCAATCCCTTTTGTTAGAGAATAATTGTTATAGCTTTTATAGATGAACATCACCTTCTCAGACCTTCACTTCTTTAAAAATGTCAACAATAATTGAATATGAAAAAGCTGGCTGTGCTGTCTACTGTAATTTCCAAAAAGCTTTCAGCAAGGTCCTTCACCAGAAGCTTTTAAGGAAGCAAAGCAGCTGTGCGGCAACGGAAAGTTCATGTGTGGATAAATAATTTATTAAAAGAAAGAAACCAAAGGGTGAAAGAAAATGGTCATTCTTCATGTGGAAGTGAGATTTTAAGGGGAGTCCTGCACAAAATTCTTACTGACGCTTGTGCTTTTCAACACTGTCGTACAGGATATGGAAGCAGGGTGAGGAGAGGGGTTTGCTGATAATATGAGGTTAATAATTTATTCTGGATAGGAAAGATGATTATGCAGACTTGCAGAAGGAGCCTTCTAGATTGAGTGGGCAATAAAATGACAGATGAAATTTGATGTAGACAAATAAGAAGGTGGGGGAAAACCAATCCTGTTTTCATATATAAAAAGATGGGTTGATGGGTTCCCTCAACAGCAAAAGCTCTGGGGTATGACAGATAGTGCCATGAAAACTATTCATGTTGTTATCAGTATGCAAGCTTAGGAAAAGCAAGTATGAACTATTGCCAGGAAAGAAAGAAAGAGAAAACTGGACATCATCATCATGCCACTTCATATGTCCATGATTTCTCATTTCTTCTGCATGCATTTCTGGTCTTTCTTCCTCGAAAAGGTGTAGAGATGCTGAAAATGTTTCAGAAAAGGGCTATAAGGATGACCAAAATTATGAAACTGCTTTGGTATGAGGAACAACAAGACAAGGGAGCAAAACAATCTGAAAAAGAGTCAATGAAATAGCAGGGAAGGGAGCCAGCACAGAAGGTAATGAAGTCATGAAAGGCATTGAAAGAGAGGATCAACAGCACACTCCTGGTAGAGGAATGTGGCACTGGCAGATGGAAGTTCCTGTAGATGTGCTGGTAGAGGAATGTGGCACTGGCAGATGGAAGTAATAGGAAACAGGTTCAGCTGACAGCACCGGAGGTTGTTCCACCCTCAGGGCGTCCCTGGGCTGTCAGCTCCTGCTCACAGGCATGGATGTCCAAAGTTTGTGTGTACTTAAGGGGCACGTGACAAACTCATGGAAAAGAGCTTTGCTGAGGACTGCAGGATGCTGTGAGTCACCTTCAGTCACTGCTGGACACAAGGCACCACCTTAAGAACCTTTCTGGTTTTACGTTGCAATCAGCAGCTTTAAATATTGAAAAAAAAGACGAAAAGCAGAACTTTTTTTTTTTGGCCTATGATAAGTGATTCCTGATCTGAAATTTGGAAACAGAAACCTACAGTGAAAAGACAAATGCAGTTTGACCCTTTACATTTGAGCCTGGTGTTTCACCCTTCCAACTTACTTTCCTTCCTTGTCTGTACCAGCTGGGAGCACTCATGGGGAACCCCTTGTTTGAGTAAAAGCTGTGTTTGTGGCCAGTGTGGTCCCCAAACTTGTTTCCACCACTCTACTGTAGTACAATGCAATGTTATTAAAAGCATTTGGTTTTTCAATAAAGGTGGGACTCCTTTGGCCAAAACCACATTAAACGTGACACTGAATCAGCTTTCAAAATGAGCTATCAAAATGTCCCGATCATTTTTTTCACTCCTACCAAGCTCAGCTCACAGTGCTACCTACCCTTAAGAAATTATCAAAGAAAACACAATTGTGTAAAAACTACTGAGCATGATTTCAAGCTGTGCAGGGAAACAGATAACGCTATGAACTGGAGTATAGCCATGCTTTTACTTAGAACTAAAAGCAACCTAAGGCTAACCATGAGTTGCTCAGACTAAGTGCTAGGCTGTGTTTAACATCGTGTTTCAGCTGCCATTTGTTAGCCCACTACATTTCCTTTGTGAAGGAGAAGCTTCAGTCTGATCAATTCCGTTGCTGCTAACGATGGGCGGGGGATTTTAGAAAGCATCCCCAGGGAACAGAGAGCACTGCTGGGCTGTTTGCCTTCCTCCCAGAGTTTTCCTGTGGAAGGCTACAATATAATTCTTTGGTTTTAGCGTTAATTTACATCTGTTGCTCTCTCTCATCTGTTATTCCTACTCCCTATGCCTGAGACTGTCATACTTTGTCCTTGGCATAATGATTTTCAATGAGTGTGTATGATGTAATGAAGAGGATTATTAGTTTCTAAATTATGATAAGTGAGAGCAAATGAAGACTTAAAGTAAAGATATCAGTTCTCTGAGAAAAAGACTAGAATGAAATTAAATCAGAGAAGAAATTACAGAAATCTGGAATAGGAGACATAGGCAAAATTGTTCATAATTAGCTCATTGGGTCTTTTCTGTATAGACTACATACTCCTTGCACTATTTGTTAAATAGACTAATGACTCCTCTGTGAAACAATCTCTTTGAAAACAGTCAGAAAGCCTTCTTTGGGATCACTGTTGTATATACCATGCTGCCAAGCCCGGCATGTGGCTGGGAAGCTGCCTTCACCCATGTTACACCTGGGACGGGGCAGGTGTGTGCTCTGGTACCACGTCTCAGGTGTGTTTTCATGCAAGGGTTTGAGTGTCTGGCTTGTAAGACACAGAAGTTGAGGTATGGGCTAAACTCAAAACATGCATTTGCATGTCCAAAAGATGACACTTAAGAAATTTGTGCATTTAAATCTAGATGCTTGTATGACAGAATTGGAAATAATCCAAGTAAACATTTCCGGTCTGTCTAAGCATTGCACTTCGGGGGTCTGCAGAGACAAAGCTTGGTGCCCAAATGCCTTTTGTGGCTCTCTGGGGCACATCAGAGCGGTGTGGAGTGAGTACATGAGACTTTTAGACAGGTGTAGGATGAGATCTCTATTTCTGATCCAGTGAAAAATATTTTCTTTATTCAACAGATGAATGCAAAAAACATGAGTTCAAAAACTCAAGCCATTTATCATTTGGAAGCCAATACACAGCACCTTCAATTTTCAGGTCTTCAATGAATTCATGGTTGGTTTGTATTGAAAAATGGGCATATGAAATAAACTCTGACAGCAGAGAAGAATAGTTGAACAAAGCTGCCAGTCTTTGAAGTAACTCCTAAACCACCACAAAGTCCATACTCACACCAGTAACCAGAAAGCTTTGCACTACAAAGCTTCAGGTGCTGAGACAAACTCATGGAAAAATGTTTGAAAAGAGTTAAGTTGGTATCCCACTATAATTCGTTGTCATCTCAGGAGAAAAACCATTTGAAAACAACAAAATGCCACCTGACAAGGACTGTATTCATATTTGTAGTTGCTGGACAGTTTCTATTTTTGAAGCCAAGCGAGTGAGTCGAGTATAAATTCTGTATTTGTGGCAGCACAGTAGTACCAAAACATATTTAAACACTTGGATTGTAAAGTTATGAGTAATCTCTTCAGAACAGGGGTATTGGTGTCAGAGATGTGACTGGGCATCCACTTTCAAGCCCTGCTCTGGCAGACAAGGTAAAAATAACTAAGTATTTTTTTGGAGGGTGGCTAATTCTTGGGTGACTCTAGGCTTTCCTTCAGAAGTGTTTCAGCCTTACTGTCCATGTTGTGGACATAGAGTGCACTTACATGAGCTTAGATAAGGCTCCCATTATGGCCCAGATGTAAGAAGGTTGTTCAGTTTGAGATGCCCAAGGGTTGTCCGTGATGTCTCTGCAGGGCTGGAACACACCTCCCAAAGCCTGGGAAACGTGCACCCTTTGGGAGAGCCCCTCGAGGCTGAGGCAGTGCTCAAGAGCATCTCAAGTGTCACCAGATGTGTGAGCAACTGAACTGCTCCCCTAGTGACACACCATTGATCAGGCACTTCTTAGCAATCACACATAAGCTTATCTGACACAAGGGCTATGAGATACTTAACAGGTTACTTTTATAAAGATCTTTTAAAAATGTGACTTTGGGGGTTTTTTTTGTTGTTTTCTCTCTTTTTTTTTTTATTTTTTTTTGTGCAACACAGATCTATAAAGCACACATACTAGCTAGCTGAATTACATTTTAACAGGACGCCCTAGCAGTCTTCATGCACTCTCCATTCTCTGATTTGTTTATCCATAATCCCACCTTTTACTATTCCCATTTCCCCTGCTCTGTTTATGAAAGAGACTGTGCTGAAAGCAGTCTGGAGAAGTGTAAATCATTGTAGCTTGCTTGAATGTAATGGAGTTAGAAGAATTTATATTAGGGAAGGATTTTGCTGTTTCATTTTCAGTTGTCATGGGTTTCTCCAGCTATCTTTGCTGTAAAACCCGAGGGGTGCAAACCTCAATGATGAAACAGATTTGTGTCATTTATTCAGATGGTTATGATTTATCTGTTCATTATAAATGACAGATTTCTGTTCAGAATTCATTAGGTTTAAAGATTTTGAGAAACAAAATTTTCTTTGTGATATTTTGATTAATTCTGATGTGATATGAAAGTCATCATGTGTCTTCCACAGAACACTCCTGTATTAGACAAAACAAAGACTTGGAGGGCAGTAATGGATGTCTGGTCTAAGAGTAAATGTACTGATGTGGAAAAATATTCTTTGTGTAACAGAGGCATCACAGCCTTTAAGACATCATTTTTTTGGGTACATAAAACAGAAGAAAAATTTTTCCTTTCAGCATAATGGAACCTTGTCAGGAATTATGAAGCACAATTTTTCAGGTTTTAACACATTGCTAAAGAAATGGAATTTTTTGCTTTTGACAGAGACAATAGCTAATAATTCACTGTGCATGAAAATAATACCAAGATTGGACAAATCTGCAAAAGACATTGTTAACAGAGGTGACAACAGCC
Source organism: Corvus brachyrhynchos (assembly GCF_000691975.1). NCBI lineage: Eukaryota > Metazoa > Chordata > Aves > Passeriformes > Corvidae > Corvus > Corvus brachyrhynchos. The sequence goes on from NW_008239110.1 coordinate 5,567,028, forward strand.
GTTAATCTTAACATTTTTTTTTTTGCAGCTGGCAAACTAAAAGGTATTTTCCATTTCCCTCTGAAGATGTGTCTATGAGATTCATTGTAGCACTATGGTAAGAGGGCAAGAATGAACTAAAAAATGGGATGTGTAATCGGAATTGTCTGAAGAAGAAAGAGAAACCTTCCAGTAGGCTCCTCATAACTTTGTCTTGAGCATCTTTAAACTGAGCTCAGTGCACACGTGCCTCCCAGTAAAGTTACTGGGAAACACAGCATGGGGGTAACAGCATCCCATTGCCCATTTTACTACTGGAATTGCTCCTGCCTTTCCTTGCATGTTCACAGCACCTGCAGCATCACCAGTGCTCCTGACAGGAAAGGCAGCCCTTGCTTGATGAGGTAGGGTGGCTACTATTGGCAAGTGAAAGTGAGGTACCCAGGCACTGGAGGATGCCTGGGCACTGCAGGGCTCAGCAGCTGTGGGGAGACCACAGAGCCCTGGTGGCTCCTGCGCCGCTGCTGCTGTGTCACTGCGAGTCAGGCTTTGTTCCCTGAAAGATGGAAATGATGAAGGAGGCTGAAACCCACAATTTCTCCCTACTGTTTCAGACTTGTCCTCGAGGATCAGAGTCTTCCCTGCTGCCTCTGCCTGAGACTGTAAGAGAAAGGGAAACCAAAGCACGCAGAAAGAGGTAAAGAAAAAAGCCCATCCACTGGGCAGAAGCATTTGAAGACGACACTGACAACAGGGCAAAATCTCACAGCCAAATATGAATTTAGGAATACTAAAATGTTACTGCTACAAATCCAATGGAGGACACATGGGGAAGTCTCTCAATCCAGCAGAACTGCCACTGCAGTTAAAATAATAAGCAAGAGGTCACTGATTATGAACGGAGGCTGAGAAATAATCCCCCAAGTGCTGTTTTGAACTGGCAAGAATTTGGCAGGAGGCACTGATTAATGCTATTGTGCTCTAGCTCCTGTTGAGAGCTTACAAGTTTTTAGCAGCAATCTGGCAGAAAAAAACAGAGGAGCAGCAGCAGACCTGCTGTTCTTTGAAGAAACCTTATAAAGGTAAAGGTGGAACCACACCAAAAATCTCTCACAGGCTTAGAAGAAGCATGGGAGTCTTACGATTATGTAGGAGCATGAAGGACAGTGAACAACAGTATGCTCAAACAGGACTCCATATTTTAGGACCACACAGTGATGAGTTCATGACACAGTGAATTCTTGGAAAAGAGTCTCACAAAATATTGGCAAAATCAAGTAATTTTATTTTCAAATTGCCTCCATTTTGTGATGGATGTACTTTTTTTTTTGTTGTTCCTGGACAAATGACAAATTTTCTGCAATTAAATATGAATTTTAGGACATGTGTTTCAGTGAGGAAAAAAAAACCAAGCACCAGACATTGAACCCATTATATATAAATTTGACCAGAAAACTGAAAACCACATTTTGCACCAATAGCAGAGGTGGAAAATGGAAGTGGAAAGGCAGAGACCATTGGCATCGATGTCAGCATCTACAGGGCAGTCAGTTAAGTTAGAAGAGAGAAAAAAAAAAAAGAAAGGAAATCAGGTTAATTATCAGTTGTTGAGCCAGCTTATAATTGTGTGAGTAGAGCAAAGGATGTGTAGGTATTTAAAGGCATTTCTAGTAACGAGCTGGCACCAGCAGCTTAGGTTTGTTTTGATCAGAAAGCAAAGAGCTCGGGAAACTCCTTGATAACCCTTGCATGAATGGAAGTAGTAAGGGAGCAGTAATGCACAGGTACATACGTGGTCCTTTGCATAAAACCATCTCTGAGCATTTCACCCATTTCTCTCTTACAAAACACTGTGCTGCTCAACCTTCCCTCAGGCCAGCCAAGTCACCTCAGATCATCACAGGCGATGAAGACACACAAGGAATGAGCACAGAAGTGCATTCCCTTGGTTGAAAAATCCCAGCAGTGGTCGGGTGTCACATTCAGAGAACATGTGATCTTAGTCTTTATAACTTTATTCCTTTTTATATCTTAAATGGCTTCAGACTGACAGAGCTGGAAAGTGTTTAAGAATGAAGGAAAATGTTTTCTTTTTACAACCACTTCGTCACTTTTCTCCCACCATCTCTCTAGCGTGAACAATCTTCAGGATGTGTCATGGAGACTTGAGAACCATCATGTTTGGTTTTTTTTTTTCCTTCTATTTACAATTTACAACAGTAAATTGTACAAAAAAGTGATTTGCTCCAGCTCAGAGGGGATTGTCCACACTTTTGTGGTAAGGTTCAGACTTCCCAGGACTTGAAGTGGGCAGGTGCAGGAGGGTCTCAGGCTGCCACTTCTCTGATGCCAAGCCTCCCCCGGGGGCAGGGCTGAGAGGGAGATGTTAGGAAAGCCTGCAGTGCTCCCTGGGGTGAGCTGCTGGCATGGAGGCAGGTGGGTAGCTTCCTGGGGATAGGGCACAGCTCCCTGGCCTCTTCCCTTTGCTGGCCATTCCCTGTGTTCTCATCTGCCCCATCACTGAGGGTGGCTGTGATAATTAATGACCTGCAGTTCCCAAATTGTTCAAGGACTCAGTTAAATATAGGCACAAAATTAGCAGTGACAGAACTACCCTAGTGAGGTACACTGAAATATCTCGACAGGTATTTGAGGGCTCTTTTGTACCATCTATGCTGCAACTTCACAGTTACACTAGTGTGAAAATCTCCCTGCTGTTTTTGGGTCTGATCTGAAAGTCCATTGCCAAAACGGGAAGATTCACACGGATTGTTGTGCTTTGGATGAGGACTGCCTTCTGATGCCAGTGATTTTTCAGCTTCCAGTACTGAAAACCTTGTGTTGGGAGGATGGTGTTTCACTTTGAGGAATCCCCAAACTCCTCCGTTCTGTTGGATTTAGTTTGATTTAGACCTTGCTGGCTGTGTTTTCCTGAAATGAGAATAGGGAAGTGCAGTGCCAGACATGGTATTTGTGTATCTGCAGGAGATGCTGTAATGAAAACAGCATGGAGTGTGCAGGAGGAGAAGCCCACATTGCCTTGGGGGGCCTGGGTCTCTGAGACAATTACAGGGACAAGTGGCTGCTGTAGAGGCAGAATCACCATCAGGGCTGAAAGCTCTGCGAGCTGCCCATCTTCCAGCGTGGAAAGCACAGCCAGGCAATGTCTTTTCATTACCAATTTCAAGGAATGAGACGGAAGAGATGCACAAGAGGTGTCAGCAGTCTGTGGGGACAGCTTGCCCTGGTGAAATAATGAGGGAAAGGAAGAAACAACAGAAGCTAAACCACAGCTAGTTCCAGCTAGAGGAGCTAATTAAACAGACCAGGAGGAAGTTCAGAGCAGCAGTATGTCTTGGGCATTACTTGTTTGTTAACTGAGGACATCCAATTCTCACAGAAGCAACTGGAGAGAAGGTTTTTCAGAGCCATGAACGTTCTGGAAGTGTTTCTTTAAAAGCCAACAGCTGGAGTTTGCAACAGATGGTGAAAGCACAGTGAAAGCAGGGACTACAACCAGAGGGCAAAATGGGAATTGTAATGCTAGTACTGAACATTCCTGACGCGTGAGATCTAGTCATCTATGGATAATAAGCATGCTGTCACAGTCCCTCTTGCATCCCAGAACTAAGATTTGAGTGAAACAGTCCTTAGGAGGGCCACGTATGTGGGAACCATATGTCACCCAAGGAGAACAGCTAGTCTTCAGAAACTGGCTCAAGGGATTTCTGAATTTCTAGTAAGTGATCTGCAAGAAAGCAGAGAGAAAATGAAGCAAAACCCCAAGGAAAGGTCTCTCTCTGCATGTGTGTGTGTGTGTGTGTTAGCCTGCAGTTTGCTTGTTTTGCCATCAGCTTTGTAGTCATTCCCATATGCTGAAGCTCCAGGTAATTCCAAGAGTAAACAAAGTTAAAAAGCAAGACAGTCAAAGAATGAAAAATGATCAGGTGTAATGTGACTAGGAAAGATGAGAACACCTTTTGGAGCTAAAAGGTAAGGAAAATTAGGTATTCCTGTAACATGTAATACATGGTAGAGATTGGGATGGGAGAATGAGAAGGATGAAGCTGCTGCTCTAAGATATGGGCTCAGAGTCAATAGGGGGATCTAAGTCAGAAAGGCTTTAGGTTTGTAAGGCTGAAGCTGTCATTCAGAAACCCCTGTCAATTCACTGCTTCCCTCCAAAAATACATGAAGGCCAGAAATCTCCCTTGGTAGCTGGAGGTCTCTGCTGTGCCAAAGGCCTGACCAGAGCAGGACTTCTCCTCTGCACTGAATGACAAGCCAGGCTTAGTTTCCTGCCAGCCTCATGCTTTACAGGACAGCAGACAGCTGAAAAAAATGAGCCAGTGGTAGAATTTTGGCAAGCCCTGGAGAGATTGGGGACCCCCAGCTCTCCTTGCCTTGGCTGCTGTTGCAAGGGGTCTCCATGCTCCTGGTATCTCCCTTATCTATAGGTCTATGTGGATCCTGGAAAAGCCACGGAGATCAGCTCCACGCTTCTGTTGCAAGGAGGAAGACCCCTGGGAAGCTGGCTTCTAAGTTAAACTGGTATTTTCATTGAAATATGTGCTGGAGATAAAGATAACATCTTCTCCCAAAGGGCTTGCACAGCCTTCTAGGGCTTGACAGAAGAGTAATTAGCTTCCCTAGATGTCTGCTGTCATCCCGAACAGTGGAGAAAACCCACAAATGAGATGAGCAGGCTAATAAACTTGAAAACAAAAATAGCTTTGAGTGCAGATGTTTAAAGGAAGAGAAAGGTAGCCTCTGTAATTTGGCAGCATTCACGCCTCTGCTGATGCAGGGCAGGTGGTCCTAGAGACCTCAAATTCCAAATTTATTTCCCTGAGTTTCCCCAAGTGTAAGCCCATTTTTCTCCACAGCCAAGACCCATGTCACACAATCAAGCACCCAGAAGTACTTATGTTGGAAAAGACTTCTAACCTTTGACCGATCACCACCTTGTCAACTACACCATAGCATTGAGTCCAGCTGTTTCTTGAACACCTCCAGGGATGGTGACTCCAACACTTCCCTGGGCAGTCCGTTCCAATGCTTAACAACCCTTTCTGTGAAGAAATTCTTCCTGATGTCCAGTTTGAACCTCCACTGGCACAGCTTGAGGTGAGAACCTCTGAATTTTACCATGGCAGCCAGGCAAATATGATTAATACCAGACTTCTTTCTTGTACCTTAATTCAGGAGAGGCATCTCCCACTAATCAGATCCTAACAGGGAACAAGTATCAAAAATAATGAAAGCAGTCCAAAATCTCCAATGAAATGTTTTCAATAACTGTCTAACTCATTAGCTGTGGATACAATATTGCTGCTAGAAAGAATTTTTCTTGCTTCTTTCTAAGCCCGTGAGATACTTTTCTCTCTCACCAAGATATTTGCAGAGTTCTGTAAACTATGAACACCTTCGACCTTGTAGAACTATGTTTATGGTATAGTAGAAAATATTTTGACAATGGATGTTTTAGGATTTTAGCCAATCACCCCAGGGGGTGCCTGATCCTTTGTCCAATTAGACTGTAAAGAAAAAAGTCTATAAAAGAGTTTGTAAAATAATTAAATCAATCAATCTTGCTGCACAATTCCTGCCTGCTGGATCTTCTCTCCTCACCTCCCTAGGGCTGTGGGATATAGTAATAATTAGCTGGAAGCAATTTTGTAACTTTGATACCCCTCCCCCTCATTTGACTTCCTCTGGCAATCACAGTGGCCCTGGAAGGCTCCACCAGGCAGGAAGAATGGGCAGCAGGCCCATGGCAGCAAACTATTTAATGACTGGGTTGTTGTGTGAGTGACTGTCATCTGTGAGAGGAGGATGTTTTCCAGTTTGTCCTTGGCAGCTGAAGCTTTGCTAAAGGATAACCACATTGCAAAGACAAGGAATTTCAAGAACTGCTTTTGCTTTTAGGCACTTTGAGTGATGTGTGCTCTTATGAAGTTCAGATTTGGATCTGTACTTCCTTGAAGCTCAAGGAGGGCTGAGCATCCCTAATTAGGAAAAGTAATCCCTTTAATTTCAAAATACAGCTGGAGGCTTATTTACATACAGTCAACCATAGAGGTTTCTCAAGCTCTTCAATTTATAGGCAGTGATCATCTATGGTTATTTCACTTTTTTACTGTAATGGGAAGTTCTTCTAGTTCAGTCTGGAAAAAAGGTGGCCTTGGGCTGACCTAATTGTGGCCTTTCAGTACCCTACAGGTAGGAAGTCTACAAGAGAGATGGAGAGAGACTATTTACAAGGGCGTGTAGTGACAGGACAAGGGGGAATGGCTTCAAACCAAAAGAGGGCAGGTTTAGATTAAGACATAAGGAATAAACTCTTCACTATGAGGATGGTGAGGCACTGGAACAGGTCGTCCAGAAAAGTTGTGGATGCCCCATTCCTTAAGTGTTCAAGACCATGTTGTTCAAGACCATGTCCTGAGCACCCTGGTCTAGTAGAAGGTGTCCCTGCCCAGAGCAGGGTAGCGGGAACTAGATGATCTTTAAGGTCCCTTCCAATCAAAACCATTCTATGATTCTACCTGTGTGCACCCAGTGAAACACAAAATGAAAGGTAAATCCTTCAGGAGCTGAAGCTTGGGTCTCCTATCAATGGTCTTAACGTCTAGAGCTTTATGCCATTTATGATGAAAACATGGTTTTAATGCTGAGAAGCTTTAAGCTAAACCAAAAAGCAGTTTCAGCAGTAGAATGCTAATAATTTACACCAAATACATGAAGTAGGAAGTATTTAACAGCTTGGCCCAGCTACTGAAAGAGATACCTGCACCTACCTACATTACAAAGCTTGTTCTACTACACCAGAGCTTTCTCTGAAATAGCAGTACTACCAGAAAACAACATATTTTGCTGAGAAATGACACTGTTTCATGTGAAACAATCAGAAGACAATAAGTATTGTTTATCTGCTTCTGTTACTGTTCCAAAGGATTCTGAATAGTGAAATGCCCAAGCCCTTTATTCAGTTTCTTCCTCAGGAAGGAAACAACAGTCCATTTTACAGCATTTTGTCACTTGCTGTCATGATGACATGCTGTTGTTGCACACCAGAAATGGCCTAAAAGAACAAATCAGCATGGGTAAGAGTTTTTCACCAGCTAAGCACTCTCCAAACTTCTAAAAAATTGCATTAACTGGTGTAAAACTAACTAATGAATACGCTCCTCTGTTATTTAGTATGTTCATGGCTGTCCAGTAACTGCTAGGTGGCAAACATTTTTTTTTCTGCTGCTCTTGTCTTCTGACACTTTCAATGTCCCACAGCAGAATATATTTGATGGCATCACTGAAATGCAATATATCTTCATGTTCATCTGTTCTTCTACTGAGGAGATGTCAGAGGTTAAGTACAGCTCTGCAGAGGGAAAGA
>NW_008239110.1:5574419-5576478 GCF_000691975.1 Corvus brachyrhynchos
GGAAAGAGAAGCAGCATGAAAGCCATGGTGCTAAGAACTAAATGAAATTACCACCTCCTATTAGTTCAGGTGCTACTGCTGAACTTCTGCTTTTCTTCTGATTTATTTCCCCAATACTTTAAGAGTGAGACTAAGATAAAAATTATAGACAATAGTTTGGGCCTAGTGATGCCCTGTACAGGTTATAGAGAAGTACCAAATTTAATGCTTAGTCAGCATTACCAAATACCTACCTAGTACACATCTTGCCTAAACCACCATGTGTCCCCCCACCTTAGGGGCTTCAAGAATGGTATCTCCTTCTTTTTTGCACACAGAAGGCCCGAGAGGCATTGAAAGCAGTGCACAAGCACAATTTACAGTTTTCTGAGCAGCACGTGGCCAGCTGGTAATGTCACATTTGCAGGGCCGTCATCCATACACTGACTCCAGCTGTCATGCTGCATCTGCTGTGGGAACTGGAAACGTCTAGTGAAGTCACCACACACTGACTCTTGTTACTCAGACTTTCAGCATTAAACTTCTACTGCGATGGGCAAGGGCATGAGCACCAAGTTTGCTCCTTGCCTCTGTTACTCCTGGTAACAAGGCAGAGGGATGTCTACAGAAAAGAGAGTCTCACTAATAGGTTATTGCTTAGCTTTGGTTTTAAATGTTGAATTTTCAGTTATTCTTATGGAAAATTAGGAAAAACAGCCAGATCACAGTCCTCCTAGTCCAGAATCTCAGTTAATTTCTGCTCCAGTAGCTAGTCCAGCTTCCACTGAGGAACTCCGTCACTAGGATTGCCCTGCCATGAATAAACTGAAGACATGAGCTTATTCAGAATTTTCTATTCATGAATGTTATCTTGAGGACACACTATAGTTATCTTCAGGGACATGAGCATTGGAAGGCTACCCCACCTCACTCTTCTATAAGAGCAAGCTAAAAAAAGCCCAAGGAATGCTATTTTTTTCCCCTGGCAAGCCATATATGAAGGCAGAATTAACACAAGGAGAAATGAACAAAGTTGCCAAACCTGGCTGTTCAAACCAGCATGACCTATCTAAATTCTGAGAGGTCTGGACAAAGACATAATTGCACAAAAGTGGTCTACTACAGATTTTCAAAGTAGAAGAGCTTGGCAGAAAAATGTGTGGCTGTTTATTAGCCTGGCTTTCAAGTCCCTCCCATGGCCTTCCCCCTAAATCCTACTCAGCTTGGAAAACCCCTTTCCCAGGAGAGACTGTCAGGAAGTCTATAAGCAGATCTTTAGGCAATCCTGAGGGGCAACCTCGGGCTAAAAATAAATAAATGAGCTGGCAACACTGATCTTTGAAAGCTGCTGCTTGATGCATTAAATCCAAGAGTACTGCTGCTCATGTTTCTGCCTTCCTACAGACAGATGGCAAAGTAGAACCAAGTCAAGAAAATACCGGTCAAGAAGCCCTAGGTGCCAGGGACAGGTATCTCCAAACTCTGTCTCGAGTGCTGTTTATTCTTACATACCCACAGGCCAGCTGCCCTCTTTCACCCTTGGACTATGGAGCGCAGCTCCCAGCTGAAATCAGTACATACATACATATAGATTTTTTTTCGTTGCAGATACCAAGACGTAAATTAACTCTAATGCAAAGGAATTCAAATATCTCTCTCTGTAAAGAATATGAAGACTCTCAGCTCTTAAAAATACTTCTGACCTTTTTCACATAAATCAACTCTAATGCAAAGGTACACTCACGGGAGGAAAGACAACTAAGATACCTTGATATCAGTTGTGAAGAGTATTAGAAGGAGAAATATGTAAAAAGTTCATTTATTTCCACATAAAACCAGGTTTTTCTTCATGTAGCATAAGCCTCTTACAGGACTTTTTTGGGGAGCTGGATTTTGGCACAAAACATTAGTATCTATTTTTCTAACGTCGTTTTGAAAAAGCAGATAGTTGTGAGGTTACCTTGCCCAGCTTGTGAATTTTGCTTCACATACTGGAAACAGAAGCCACAAAACACAAGAGTATTTTCATAAAATAACATTTCCGCTATAGAGAAAAGAACTTAACCTTGAAACTAGACTA
>NW_008239110.1:5576504-5585476 GCF_000691975.1 Corvus brachyrhynchos
GGAATGGTTTGGCTCCAGGTCTATTTAATCAAAACCCCGAAGGTTTAAATCCCACTATATTACAAGAGCATTACTTGCTCAGACTTAATTACAGATTCCAGTTGGATATGACCCTGTCTGCCTCAAAAGCAGCAACTCAGATAACAGGACAGCTTTGCAACATCATTTTTTTGGCACCTGAATCCTGAACTTGGCACAGCTGATTAAGATCAAATAAATGTTGACGTGATGACCCCGCTACAGAAACAAAATGCCTTCCCAGTACTGACACTAGCATTCTACAAGTGATACTCTGGAACACTTACTTTGTGAGTAGTGTCTCCAGCAAGCAGCTCCATCTTCAGCACTACTGATTGGTGCTCAAAGAGAAATGTTTGTTTCTGAACTCCCCAGATTATGGGTCATCTGTCACGACACTGAGTCATTCAGGGAACTCAGCTTCAACAGAAGGCTTCAGAAGGAAAAGGAGTTACTTTTAACCTGTTCCAGAAGTTTTGCGCTTGAGCAACTGGAGAATAAGGAAAACCATCTTTAGGAACAGACCTAGAGGTGACTGAGGTGGCTGTACCCAAGCATTTGCAATTCAATGCACTGACACAGTTCAGCTCTATTTCTCGAATGTCTGAGGACTGTGTTTCCACACACCATATCCTGCAAAGCTCTGCATCAGAGGTGAAGCTCTGATATCTTGACAGTAACTATAAATTCAATAGAAGGCCACATGCCACAACTATGAATATTACAAGTGGAGATGGCAGAGCTTTATGTGCTTTGTTTCTGCCACGTGGGGAAGCTGTTGAAAATTTCCAATGATCAAAGAAAGCAGTTCATATACCTCTGGGAAAAGGGGGGTGCTAAACCTGCACCCTGTTTTCACAGCCTGGAAGGAAAAAACCAATCCTCCCTCAACTCCCTATTCTGGTTGTTTATTCAATGCTGTGATCAGAATGCAAGTCTACAGAGTGTCTCATAAACAACTGTAATGCCTGTGGATCCCAAATAAACCCCCAATCACATATGAGTTTTAGGTGTGGTATTTCATATGAAAGCAGAAATAATTTTTTATTTTCTCCTAAAATCAAATTAGCCATACATAATAAAGGCCTGGAGAGAATGATCATTCCTGGACTCCAGAGGGAATCAAAAGAAGTCCAGATCATAAGGGAAACACAGAGTGACTCTGGTACAATTTTATTTTTATTTTTGCCCTCTCTTTTAAATACCACTCCCTCCTCTTCCTGCACCGAGACACTATTTGCTTAGAGATAAAACTACTGAGCCCAGAGTTAAAATACAGTCCTTAGGGTCTAAGTATGAATGTAATGACAAGCACGATTCTGTAAGATAAGATCAGTTCATCCAAAACTGAGAAACAGTGATGTTTTCTGGAGGGGCAACAAGACTAATAATAGTTGATAGAATACTTTTTTCTCTGCAAAATCGAACTTTAATTGCTGCAGCGCATGAGAGATTAGACAGTAGGCAAATACTCACATCTACTTTATAGCTCTTCAGCTTAGATGGGAAAAATGGCAGTTCAAATAATGTGCCTGTGTCAAATCATTAGGGAGTCTGACTACAAGCTCTTGTTTTGCAGCCAAAACTAGGTTGTATGTGCATGTTCAGATTTTCCCTTGTTAGAGAACATCCTGTCAGAAGTATCAGAAAAAAATTGAACCTGAACAATCTGGACAAAGCTGTGGCTTTCGGTTGGGGTGGATTTTTTTGTTTTGTTTTTTTTTGTTAGCTTATTTTTTGTTCATTTATTTAAATCAGTGCCTGGTCTACTCTTCAGAAACAGTTAAAGAAATAACTTCACACAGGTTGTTGGAGAGTATCTGTATAGCTTGACTGAGATTACAGTGAGAATCTAAGACTTCTTCAAGTTTTTCAGCCTCCAGTTTTCTGTGCAGAAATAAATGGCAGAAAACTGGTGACATTTTGAAGACTCTTTGGAAAGAAAGAACAATTTAGCAACATCATTATTACAGATTGTAACACGATTATGAACAGAATGTAATATAAGCTTTTTAATAATATTTGATGTAACTGTATTAGTGTCTCTTCAGTTTTTCATGGTTATCACTGAACACCTTCAATTTACATTCTTAAATTACTGTGTAAATAAAATATGCTCAGAGTTCTTCTATGTGAACAGTACTTACATTTAATTACAAATGATCTGGACATGTTTATAGATGAAATACATTAAAATTGTTTACAGGAAATAACCTCAACTAGCACTAATTTTGAAATCTAAATTTTCACAACAGTACTGAGAGTAGCTCAGCTATTTTTTTGAACATGCTTTTCAAAATGGAATTTGGAATGCAGTAGAAAAAAAACCCAAAGAAATGCCAAAAAGAGGGAAGCACAGAAGATCAAAACTCCATAGCAGGTTGGATCAATAAAATATTAAACTGTAGTTCTTAAATGTAAGTACTACACCAAGTAGTAGTGTGGCTGTTCTTAAATGTTAAAGCCCTTGTTTTCTAAAGGAGACAGTAATAAGCATTTTGCCTATTCAATCCACTCAAGATTTAGACATCGTGCTATAAAAGCAAACATATCTGACACTTCTTCTATAACTTTAGCAGTTGGCTTTCCTGCTCCATGCCCAGCCTTAGTGTCAACATGGATGAGAAGCGGATTGGTTTGTTTGCTGCTTCGGCCCACAGTGTACTGCAGGGTAGCGATAAACTTCAGTGAATGCAGAGGGACCACACGGTCATCATGGTCCGCTGTGAGAAGCAGTGTGGAGGGGTACTGGACACCATCTTCTTCTGGTAGTTTGACATTGTGAAGTGGAGAGTACCTGAGAAAAACACACAAATGTTTCTGTATCTTTTCTTCAAGACCCAACAAGAAGGTCCTTTCCTATTGCAATCGTCACAGTCGCATTTGTTAGCACTCAGAAAAAACAGTTCTCAGTTACTTTAATCAGAATTGCACTAATGGCAACTGACACGCAGTAGTGGCCACAGATCTCTGGCTCTTAAACGTGAAGCAAGTGCATTTCTTTAGTTTCAGAGAGACATATGTGTACATCTCACAGAAATGTCCAAAATATCACGAGTAGCCAGCAGGGTAACTGCAGCAAAACCTGTCAAGTCCACAGCAGGATCTACCCTGCTGGAAACAGGGAAATTGAGACTCTCAACAGAAGCTAAGAAATTAATTAAGATCCTAATATGGTCTAGTGCCACTCAATTCCTACAAATAAATCCCACCCACATTGTATAATACAATTCACAATGGTGACTGTCCCTTCCTCATGGTAAAAAATACAATTTTTGTAGGGGTTCACTTGAGAATACTCTGTTCTAATAGCCCAAAAGAGTCATTATTCAGAAAGAAAACTTCACGACTGTTAAAAGCTGCTAGGAGAAAAAGGTCTTTGAAAATATGACCACTTGATTCAACTGGGCTTTGAAGACAGTCTTTTATTCAAAACTGACTTTTGGAAGGAAATGCTGAACTCCCCAAATTCAGTGTGGGAAAGGATGAAGTAATCATCAGAATAGGTATTGATCATGACAACCGGAAACTGTTGAGCAGACTACATGTTTTAACAACCACAGAAAGTATTTAAAGGCACTTACTTGCACAGCCATTCAAACTGCTCTTTACAGTCGGAGCAACCATAGTCAGTGGTCCAAGCATGGCCGATGGTGTACTTGTGGAATTTGAGCATGTCCATCACTCCCACTTGGGCAATAGCACAACCAAATAGGTCAGGGCGCTGATTAGCACAGGCAGCTTCAACAGGAAAACAATTCCATTAGCATTCAGATCTTAAAGAATTAAGCTCAGCAGTAAAACGTTCACTACCAAGTCGCAGAAGAGAGAAGGCTGTCAGTGAATATGAAGTCAAATAAGACTTTCAAGCAAAACTGTAAGCAAATACAAAAATGAATAAAAAATACAACTCTGAAAGATGTTGTGTTCAAAAGAACTTAAGAGCCATTTCTGTGCTCTTCAGACATCAAACATGTTGCTCTATGAAAACTGCCTTTCAAACCACCAAATTGGGTCTGAAGGAGAAATGAACTTTTAAAGCATGCGACATTTTGAACTGCGGAACTGAAGGTACCTAAACCAGTCGCTGTTTAAACTTTTAATATTAGTATCAAGAAAGAAAAGGGCATTCAGGATCAAAAGCCCTCCATTTACTGATGAAAGTTGTCTTCCATAATTACTATGTAAATGCATATGAAAAGAGTTTTGATAAAGGCAGACTGATACAAAATCAGTGGAATAACCTCAAATTAACAAAGGGAATTACTGCTGTTAAAATTTTCTTGTTTTACGGTTTTTATCTTCCTACAACTGGGAGGGACAATTTCTTTAAGAATAATGCTTGCTTATGTACTTTAAAAATAACCGCAGTAGGCCCATCAAGCTCAGTGTTCAATTTATAAGAGTGGCAACTGGCAGATAACTCTGGGAAAAGGTGTTGAACAAATACTGGGAGATCTCTCCTTTTAATTATCATGTGATGAACTCTAAGTTTTCTCTGAGTTGGAGTTATCTCCAGCCATCCTATTAAACAGCCATCAAAACACACTTCCCCTGTAAATACAACTATTCCCTCTCTTAATGTTTATTCATCCAGTGTTCATCATATCCTGTGGCACTAAGTTCTTCAATTCCAATTCCTGTTTCTTGATCTAAACCTTTTGCCTGCTGATTTTACAAGTTCCCCTGCTTTTTTTGAATTTTAAGAAATAAGAGCACCGAAATTTTCACGTAACTACTACAATGGGTCCCAGAATCCCTTAATTAATTCAGAACTATTCCCTGTGCATCAAGATGTAGGTATAATCTTTCCTAAATTCTTCTTATCTCCTCATTTTTGTCCATTGTGAAAATGGATTGATTATTGCCACTCTTTGCACCCTGCTAACCATGATACTGCTATGACATGACTTTGCTTCCAGCTCAGCAAGGACTTTCTTTCAAAGCCTTATGTGAGGAAGCTTTTGAAAATCCAAGAATAACTCCTCCCCTAGATCACCATTACAAGCCCCATATGCAGCCCGACTCCTTCAGATAGCTCTAATACATTTGAAAGCTGTAGCTTCAGCCTGCAGAATTCTTATCTGTCAGCTATTATTTATTGGTTTCAACTAGCTTGCCCATTAGAGAAGTCAGATTTACTCATCTGCAGTTTGTGTATCACCATGAACCATTTAAAACTTGGCATTACACTTGCCCCCTTCTGTTCCTCAGATATTCAGGCTTAGTAGCCTGCAATTTCATATCAGAGTTCACTTAGGATCCTGCATGTGCACCATCTGGTCCTGGCAACATACTGCTTTTCATTGGATTGATTCATTCCAGAACCTCTTCTGCTGATGCTTCAACTGGAGTCAGCTCCCCAGAATACTCCCCATGAAGACAGACTGGTGCAGGGAACTCCCCACACTCCACAGGAGGGAACATCAGTACAAACAGACCATTTAGTTGTTCTGCTTTGCCATTATTTTTCTTGAATGCTCCTTTTACATCTCACTAACCTGCAAGTCCCACGGATCGTCTGGCCAGCTTCCTGCCTCTGATGTGCACAGAAAAATGTCATTGCTAATCTTAATATTGGAAGCAATTTGCTCATCAGTCTCCTGTGGTCTGTCAGTCCCTGCGAAGAGTTGACACTTTACCCTATTTTCTTAATTTAAACATGATTTTTACTTTCTGAAAGATGAAACTTTACTCCTGGTCATCTCTGATATGTAACTATGCTAACTCTTCCTTATTTATGAGTCGTTTCGATAAAGTATATATAGACCCCTAAAGAGATCTATGTAAAAGATCTTTAGGTTTTAACTGAAGCTTTTGATCAGATCCCCCCCTTTTAAGCTATTTTCTTTTATGAACATAAATTGCATTCTGGTAGGAAGAAAAAGCCAAAACAACTACCATAACATTTCATTGTAATAGTCTTTATTTCAGAGTATCTCTTGGAGCACTGTCTGTTGCTCAGGATTTTGTAAGAAATTGGTCCTTGCTAGTTCCTTAAGTAGTTACTTCAGTAAGAGATCATCCATGGAGACAATCATCCATGCACACTGCACCTTTTTAATTAGCCATAATACTTAATTATATTAATTAATGAAGTACAATGTGGAACAACAATTTATTTGTGAATTTTATCCCTCTATACATAACTTTGAGCTTTAAAATTCAGTATGAAAATACGCCTTCAAAACGTCGGAACTGGTTTTGTCTAGCAAACATGAGAGGTCAAACACTGCGTTTGCAGGAGGGTTTTCAGCTCACAGCTGTGCCACTCTGCTCAGCTTGGGGATCACACTGCAGGACAAGGAAGTCTTGTTTTGTGGTTGAATGAGGCAACAGCTCAGGGCTCTGCAGTCCTCAGAGTCACCTCCTGTTAGTCTGACTGAAAGGAAACAGTATTTTGGAAGAGTGTCAATACTCTTCCTTGTCAGCTTTTTCTTCAATAAATAAGAACGGACAAAATCTGGCAGTGAGTCATTAAACCTAAAGGATGAGTTATGATCTCTAATGTTGCATCAACAACTATTGCAAAATTCATTCTTGCTTTAATGAAAAAGACCTTACATGAATTTCCTAAATTCACCTAATTCTACCCAGTCAAGGAAAATCCCTATCTGGTTCATCAAGAGCATGGAAATCCCGCTTGATAGTAATCTACCAGTAAATGCAAGGGGAGGATTCTAACAAGATTTTTTAGAGCAGGGAAGTCTAGATTCCTAACACCTGTCTCCTATCAGAATGATGTATTCCCTGCAGATGTCACTTGCTTCCCCTTACTGAGGAGCCCAACTGAATAGTTCAGCCAGTAAACCAGGGGGTTTTATTACTGAAGCTGGGTAGGATGCACCTCATCCTGACTGAAACTGAAGTCCACGTAAGCACAGACCAGTATTTTCAGGCACTATGTAATATGTTCTAAGTTTAACTGCTTTTCCAAACACATATTTAGGCTCACATAAAATTGACTTGCGCAATGCCCACATTCCCAAATGGAATGCAAATGCTTTAATCCTTAACCATATTCACCCATTTCTATTTTCAATGCACAAACACCTCCTGACACTTGTTACTGAGAAGCATATAAGCAGAAACCAAAACACAACTTTACAAGTACTTGTTACTTGATCTTTAAAACAACTGCTTTTTAAAAATAATAATGCAGGTCTAGCCAAGATGGCTTAGACCAAAGATCTGTACAATTCCAAATCCTGTTTCTTATGCTGGATGCTAATTCACTGAAAAATCGAATAAAACCAATAGAGTCAGTATACAGCAGCAGATAAATACAAAAAGGAGACCAAGCAGAGTGGGCCTGGTAAAATTGCTGGTTTTCTATAATTCAGTTGTTTGTGAACTTGAGGTGCATTTTCTAACCCCTTCTCACACAAGTAGCTCAAATCTTTCATACTGTCACTTTTCCTGTTGCTGACCCTGAAATTACTGCTTTGTGTCTCCTTTTCCTTTCAAAATTGCACAAAAAAATCACCTTCTTTTTCTTCTGCTACTTTCAGACACTTTCAGATAGGGATCTTACCAGAAATAAATTTTGTAGCTCTTAGACTGCACAGAACATGAGATCTTTCTGTGACAAGACTTCTGCTTAAGAGGAGGCTATTAATTTCCTTGAATTTAAGAACACAGCAGTGAAATTTGAGTGAACAAGATGCATTTGTAACAGACCACACACAGTTTCCCAATGCTACATGACAAATTAATAGTTCAGTAGTTATTTTGTAATGGTTAATCTTAAGAAAGAAAAAAAAAACCCCAAATGTTTTTTAAACCATTCTTACTTTCTGTGTGATTCTACCACAGGGCTAGCTCTTACCACACACGACTGTGTGGCTTTTAACAGTCAGCCTTTGCCAGAGACTGCAGAATCCCAAAGTCCTATGCAAACAGCAAATGAAGTACGACTGTACCTATTTAACACCTGGTATACATTAACGCATTGACAATCCGGCAACTTTTGACAGGCAGATCTCATCAAATTTTGTCTGGTTACTTTAGAAAACCCAGCACCAAACCTGGGAAATAGACAAGCAGTGCTTACCAACTAAAAGGCCCCCATTTGAGCCTCCATTAATAGTCAGCTTCTTTGGGGATGTGTAGCCTTCCTTGATGAGGTATTTAGCAGCACACTGAAAGTCATCAAAGCAATTTTGTTTGTTGGCCAAGATACCACCTAGCATGGAAACAAAACAAATCAGTTGATACCATCAAATCCTTTTAATACCATCTCTTCAGAAAAACATGTGTGCAAAAATACCTGGGAACTATTCCAGTTTCATGAACATTTTAATAATTGATGCAGCTCGGAAAGACAGCAAAAATGAAAGATTCTGTCAACACAAAGAGGCTATAAGACGGTTGTGTCAATAACTCTGATGCTTTCAGAAACTCTGAATAATACATACCTATATTGTGGAGTGAGTGCCAAGTAATGTTCCTTACTAGTGAAAGGAAAGCTAAAAGCTTTGCACAGCAAAATATAAACGGTGGTCATTTGAGGTGGTCATTTGAGGTTTGAGCTAATGGGACTTCAACATCATTAAACTCAGTGACAGTTTCTTAAGGCAATAAAGATTCAGCTTATAAAATAAGCCGTATAAAATAAGCACTTCTAATTTCCTGGATATATAATATGTGGCTGGTAATTTACTTTTTTTTCTTTCATCTGTTTTCAAACCAGATGATATATAGCTACGGTCAAAAAGGGACTTCAGAGTTGCATCTTGCTTTGCAATTTTATTCATTAACTTTCAATATGTAAATGCTTAAGATAATGCCATCATGTTGAATGAAATTCCAAATGTCATCAGCTGTAAGAAGGAATAAATAATGACAGAAAATGCAGGTCGTGATAAATGTAAGTCTTAATTGATAAGACTCCCAAGTCTGAAAACAAAAAAATTTGCAGGGTGGGATAGGGAAGGAAAAGGATGGTTTTCCCT
>NW_008239110.1:5585764-5626573 GCF_000691975.1 Corvus brachyrhynchos
CTACAATCTTTCAATTATTTCAGTAGAAGAGTATCCACTTAGAGAGCTCACAGTTGTCCAAATCTTGCCTGTTAGGCAAGGGACTAAAACTAGCTCCTTCTCAAAGGTTATCCTACCTAAAGACCATGGTAATCTCAGGCAATTAAATGCTAGGAAGAAATGGGAACTAGGAAGAAAATCCTTGCGTTCCTGTAGCAAAGGCCGTGGCCCACACAGGCAAGCGGGGCTTAAAGGATGCAGAAATGGAAGCCCAGTTTTTTCTGCTTTCTTTGAAAGCTGGATGTTTATTCCAAGCTGATTGCCTAAGGTTCCCCTTATGGTCCAGGAACCTCCAGGAAAATTAACTTTACACTAAAATAAGTGAGATGATCTACAGTCTGGAAACGTCTCTTTATCTCCATTGTCCATCAAGTGATCCTAGACAACCAGTTTAGAATGGTTGCTTCATTTCTATGTTGCAGAAGTTTAGCAAGTCTGACATTTAATCATAAAGATCTTGTAGAACTGAAACCAGTACATTTTAATTTTTTTGTCTTTTTTTTTTAACAAATACACATCATTCTCGTATTAACAAGACCATTGAAGAGAGACATACTGTGACAACAAAAAGGTCTTCAAATATAGGGCAATAAAGGAGAAATAAATCTTACTCTTTACTCAAAGTACCAGGCTGGTGTAAGGTCAGAATCTTATCTATACAATTAAACCTAAGCAAAAAAAACTTCTGTAATTGCTTCTGGAACTAACAAAGAACACATACATATTTTATTTGAAACTGCAATAAAAGACTTTGGGTCAAAATCAAGCAGGAAATAGGTGGATCAAAGAAGCATTATCATATTAAGATAAATTTTATTAAAATCTATTACAAATCAACCAGCAAATTAAGATTAAAAAAGGATACTTCATCTTTAGCAATAATATCCTGTATCTGCAAGCACATACCGTTTCTATTTATGAAACTATTACATAATTAACTCAATTGTGAGGAAATGACCCAGACAAATAGTTACCACAGATGAAACAGTAAAATCAAGATGCAATGATCTGGAAATACCATTTTGCCAGATAAAAAGATATTATGGATTACTGCCATGGCAAATTGCTACATCACAAGCACCACTGCTTTGGTACATTTGGCTTGCTGACAACTTATCTACCAGATTCTTGGAATATGAGTAAAGCATCACCATTAAATAGTGATGGGTATGTTACAGAGATAAGAAGGACTTTTCAAGCTTTTTCCCCTCGTAGAGGAATGTGGACAGTTGTCAACAATAAGGCAAGTGGACAAAGACAATTGAATGATTAAGACAAAGACTTGATGGGAAAAACATGGACAGAAATACATCAAAAGTGTTAAGAAAAGGGGAAAAGAGATTGACAGAGCTTTGCAGTGTTTGACTTCGTTTTTCTGTGGCATAAAAGTCTACTTAAAAAACCCTAAAAGGTCAAATGGTTGCCTACAAGTTGGATCCCCCAAGAGTGTGAAGGAGATGATGTCAATGCACTTCTGGAGCTGTTGCTTTCATGTGAACTTCAATCACAGAATCACAGAACCATTTAGGTTGGAGAAGACCTGTAAGATCATCAAATTCAACCATTAACTCAGCACTGCCATGTCCCTAAGACACACCTATGTGTCTTTTAAATACCTCCAGGGATGGTGACTCAACCACTTCCCTGGGCAGCCTGTTCCAGTGCTTGAAAACCCTTTTGGTGAAGAAATTTTTCCAGTCACATTCATCAAACATTAAAAAAAAAAGTCTATTCATAAATTATGCAAAAACAATATGGAAGAATTATATTCTGAACTCAAGAGTTCACACCTTCTGTAAAATTCTGCAAATGATTTTTTTTGAGTGTGCGTGATACCAAGAGAGTCTAAATAGTCAGTGTTGCTGTCTTGGGGATTTAGAATTGCGCACCTGCAATAACGAAAGAGGTATGTGAAAGCAAGACAGGTCTTTTGCAATACAGACAGACATTTTTTCTAAGATCATTTCAAGATAAATAGCTGCTTTTTACAGTGTTTAAGTCTAGGGAACTTGATCTTGCTTAAAAAACCACAATTTTTTTCTTGGAAAATATTGTCTTTGTACAAAACTGTTTTTAATTAGGGGGCAAAAATTAAAAGAATCTAATGAAAACCATCAGATTAACACTGGACAACGTACAGCTCCAACATGTAAGTAAGGAAAAAAATCTACTTTTTTTCAGAGTAAGTAAAATGCAAAAGGAGATGTGAGCATGGAAGAGGGAGTGAAAAGAAAATGTTGCAATTTTCATTGCTAAGCCTGCAGTTTTGTTCCTCTGCTTTGACTGACTTACCTTTGTGCCAGGTCTCCCCATATTCACCACCGCCCCTGATGTTCGCCACTGCTAGAACACCTCCCAGGTGTCGCACAAAAATAAGTCTTGACACACTGAAAAAGCAAACAGATAGAGGATTACTTTTATTTTCCAATTTTTAGACACTCACCACTTCTGCAGAAATACTTTGAGGGAAAGATCTCTCCCAAAATCAATGATGAAATTGTGAATGAAGTCCCTCTCGATGGTGGACCTGAGTAGTCAGGCTTTTTACAATGGTTATCCATGGAAATGAAACTCCCAGCAGCTTTGGGAGAGGAAGGAACCAGTGCTGGTCCACTCTTCCTCCCTCAGTTCTGCTCTTCGAAGGAGAATGGCCAGTGGTTTGGCCTGACAGATGGCCACTCAGGACATGTCACAATCTTAAAAAATTATCTTCAAGGTCATTAGTGTGCAGATTAGAGTTATGCAGTACCACTGGGCCTCCATAGCTTTCTGAACTGTTCCTTTTTCATGGGATCTCCACTTCTTCAGAGAGGAAAGCAAGACTTAGGAAGAAAGCAAAGAATTAAAACTTAAGATCAGCACTTGATCTTTGTTTATGAGCAGCTATTTTCAACCTAACCTCTGCTTAATATATTTCTTCTGGACCTTTGTAATACTGTGTTTGCAAAGAAAAATTCTGTATCTACCACTCTTTTGTGCCATGGTCAGCAGTAAAGTGCTGGCCAATCCCATTCTTATTCATTTTCCTCTTGCACTGCTAAATACAAAACAAATAGTATAACATAAAATTACAGGTTCTGCCTCCCCTACTATCTCCTGAACCAGTCTGAAAGCCAAAACAGCATATTTTTTTAAAATGCCAAACTGCAAAATGATCAAAAATATTACTATCTTTTTTTTTTCAAATGGACTGAAGTAATTTAAATTATATTTAACAATTAGAATAATTTAATTGTTGATCTGTTGAGGCAGTAGCTTAACATAGCAGAAGCTGCAGAAGGCCAACCACACATATGCCAAGGAGACAAGTAAAATATTAAAATTTAACCTCAACAAGTCTTTTTTTCCCCCTCTAGTAGGTTTAAATTTCTTATTTACTTGAATTCTTTGCTCATCCAGAAACCACTGTCTGCAGAAATTAAATTTGTTCAACCACAAGGGCAAGGATTGGGTCTTTTTTAAGTCCCACTACTGCTTATTAGAAATGGCTTGAAAGATGGTAGTCCTTCCGTGTGTCTCATGTGGATGTAGTATCACAACAGGTAGAATTTTCATACCTCCAAAAACAATTATCTCCGTACTGGCACATGTTCTTGAGAGTATATACCAAGAAGTAAGGAAATAAAAAGCACAAGGATAACTGGTAAGAGATTTCTGCATTTTCATGACCATCAAAGGAAAACTTTTCCACCTAGGCTGGTTATGTGGCCATCAGATGGCTCAGGAGGCATGAATAATCTCAGCTTCTGTAAAATCAATTCTCAAGACCATCACTGTCAATTGCATTTTCCTTAGATTGCTGTGACATGCTGATCAAACGCAAGACTGATATTCTGTAAGCACATTGCCCAAAGGCCAGAGAGCATTACACTGGCAAACTCCAGGACTCCTAATTTCAACAGGTTGCTACACAGCTAATGTGGAGTAGCCTGACAGTAGATTGCCTCATTAGAGTGTGGCTTCTTAATTTTTGGTATGTAGAGTCACAAAACCTTCCAAAATATTCTCCACTTCTTTTCCCTGTCTGTCTCAAACGTTGGACCTCTTGGTCCAAAGTTACTTGATTCCCTAATAATCAGAAGTAGTAAGAATTGCAGGTAAGGTAAGAGCTTGCTTCCCAAATATATTGCCTGAGAATACTGAAAAAATAAAATACTCCACAACAGAGTCCATCCTCTTCCACCTGCTGAAAGAAACTGTGCCTGTCTCAGGGATCATGGTGAGTCAGGACCGTAACTTGATCAATACTTTGAGACACATGCCTTGAGCTTGTAACAAACTTTCTCAAAAGTACTTTTAAGTTCAAGGAACCAGGTTTTATAAGCATAGAATCTGAACTTACTACTTTTTTAAAAAGTGAAACTTCCAGGTAATCAGACAGCACAAAGCTCAAGTTTCACACACAACCCTACTACTGCCTCCTGTGTTTTTCCAGGAGGATTCTTGCTTACAAATTTGATTTCAAGTCACCTTTGTGGCCGAGTCACAGCAAACTGCCCAGTCAACCTGGATGGCTACAAAATATCTCATTCTGCAAAAGAAAGTCTGGGTCCCTGCTCTTTCTAACAGTCCCTGCAGCCTTTTGCTCATTACACCTGTTTTTCTTTCTCTCCTGGAAGCAGGATAAAGGAAAGGGCAACAGGTTCAGGATGGAGTCAGTGGAGGGATTAGAAAATAGTTACCGCCCTGGAGAACTCCTTCCAGACCCTCTCATCACTCTTAAGGAGCATAACACAAAAAATAATAAATCAGGTATTGTTTTTTACAGTAGAGAACAATGTGAGGATCTATGCTTCACAGAGCAAGAACACTTTCCCAGAATTACTAATCTGATTTCAGGTATTAGAGCTGACAGAAAAATGGAGGCTAGCACACAGGTGATGGAGAAGAAGTCCTGAGTCACTGGACTTGGTTGCTTTCTCAGTTTTTGTGGAGCTGAAGGGAGCAGTAACAGAATAAGCAAAAGGAGTAATCCTCCACTCTGCACTGAGGGCTGCTCTGTTGCTTGACCTTTCTCCAGGCTCACAGTCTCTCTTCCCTGCACCTCTTTGCTTAAAGGCTGGGAACAACCTGGCAGTGAAATGCAATTTCACAGTCTGCTGCACAACCAGCTGTATTCCAGGATGAGTTAGAAATTGCTTCTCCTGTACCCACGCAGGCACACACAGAACAGTGAAGGGAAACATGTTGGTTCCTACAGCGTGGTTAGCCAAATCTGAGGCATTAGTAGTGGGTTTGTGATGGCATCTCCCCAGCAGCTCTGCCAAGCCACTGGTATCAATTCCATCAGCCTTCATTTGCACTTGCTATGTGGGCTGTATAATTAATGACAGTACTCTCTCTAGCAAGCACCATCTCAAAATGCCACCAAATGCAGCTCTCCAGTCCAGAGAAGCATATGAAAGATGCATGCTTGCACTCAAAAATAAACCACTACTGTAACTGACTTAATGACTTTGGCCTGTCATTCTTGCAGTTATTTCTGGATCCTGTAACCTGTTGGTTTGTTTCTATTACTTTCAGTGAAGAAGATTTTTTCATTTTTGATGTGAAAAGGAATGCTAGTTTCTGAATTAAGCAGAAATAAGCTACCCAAAGCAGAGAGCTGGCTCACACTAATGGGTGTGAAATACCAGTAAGAAAATACTGTACTGGCTGGAAGACATACAGGACAGAATTGAACCATTGGAAAGGAGAAGATGGAGTGCTTTGTGGAAAGTTCTAAGAGCCTTAAGTTTAAATAAAACAACCCAGGAGTGTTTAGCTAGGAATATTTTTTTTGGTTTTTTAAAGGTAAGCTGGCTACTACCTGGTTACATTTCCATAGCTACATCTCAGCCTTGGCCATCCTGTGGCTGCTTTCTAGCACTTGTGCCTGCTGCCATCAAAAAAAAAAAAAAAAAAAAAAAAACTTTGCCTGGCGTCCACTAAAAAAAAAAAAAAAAAAAAAAAGACCAAATAGTGGTGTTGGGCTGTGGCTGGAACAGCACTTGGACTTGGGAACTCCTTGTGGAGTGCTGTAGTATACAGTAACAGGGATGGAGTAAAACATTAGTGGAATCTGCCAGGTAAAGGGTGAACTGGACATCCTGCCTTTCTGTCATAAATTCTCTCTCACAATTTCCTTTCCCTGATTTTGCCTGCCTACTTTTGGAACACATTCCCTCATCAAGTACCCAATTTTCAAGTTATTAGCCATAAACATGTATTTGAAGGCTTTGGCTTTTTTTTCTTTTAGAAAGAGACAGCTGAGAAATCGTATCTTGATATTACAGTGAGAGAATAAGGAGGGAGGTGTAGCCAATCATGTTTTATTTACATGGTCAGTGGGATAAAATATTTAAATCTGAAGGTCACTGATTGTTCTCTGTGCATTTACTTTTAAGCAACTGTTACAAACTCATATTCTTAATTTATGAACTGTATAATGAAGGTTTCATAGGGTTCAGGAAAATATAGGTCACTGCTCCTACCTCCCATCTTCCTCTCTTCTAAATGTCAGCTGCACCCTCTTGCTGCTGTTTGCTGGACTCCTACGGGAATCAATTTTTAGCTTGCCAAAATGGCAGAAAACCACCCACTCTGTTTTGCTGGGATAGTTTTCTGTCATTCTTGTGAGGTAAATCAGCTTAGCAAAGGCTCCAGCAAGCACCAGGGCCAATGGATGGGAGATGGAAGTAGGCAATGTGAAATACCTTCTCCTTTTGCCAGCAACCAGCTTGTGTCAGCTCTGCAGTATGTGAAATTTTACCTTAAATCAATAGATATGTAATATTTATTTTATGTTCTTTAAAAAAGAAAGCATGGTAAGTTTTATCACAGTTTTCAGCATTTACAATAAACTGTAATAAATCAGTGGTTGAACCTAACTAAGAAGGAATTTAAAAACTATGCTAGTTATATAATTGTGTCTCTCAAGAACCACAGGAAATTAAAAGTATAGCTTTATGAGGCAGATAAAAAGCTTACAAATAATCACAGAACACAAGATGGGAGGTCCATTGTTAGACAAGGTATTTGCTAAAAAGGATGAGAAACTGTAAATGCTATTCAGAAATACAATCACAGCAAACAAGAAAGGCAAGCACTAAAAAGGATTTCTTGAAATGTACTAACTCTAAAGCAAGACTGGTAGCACCTAAACTTAATAGGATTGTTTCGTAACAGATTGTTTTTCTGTGGTGAGTTGCTCTTCTGCTACCTGAAAAACTGTTCTCTATTCAGCCCTTTCCATTTTTTTCCTCTGCCTCACCTAGGAGCATTTCTTAAGTATTCAAACACTGCCTCTTAGCAAGTCTATTCAAAATGCTTTGCTTAAGAAATAAGTCTTTTCTTTAAAGAGATCATCTATGCAATAAAGCTTATGGCTTTTGAGAGCTACAAAGCCTGTTCTGCACACAGCATTTTTGGTTTAAGTGTTGCTTTGCATTTGTGGAGACAGTATCATTTGCGTCTCAAGACACAATCCTCTTTCCTCTTTCTTGATCGTATGGGACACAGAAGGATTTTGCTTCTGACATAATCTCAAAAATGTAATATGAAAACACAGCCAAATTTTAATTATTTACATTAATTTAGCCAAACATTTGATTTTCTATACTATCTAGACATAGGTAATTGCTTAACTTGAAAAAAGAAAACTTCCTATGTTATTAGTTCAGCAAAGGGCTCAAATATTTCCTTAATATATATGTCCATGATTTTCTGTTGAACTCAGTGACAGAGCAGGAAGAGGTTAAAGTGTAATCCTAAAGGCTGGGTGACTGTTGTAAAGCTCAGGAGAGCAGAGCACTTCTCTGCTCTGGCAAAATTTCTTCTGTGAGCCCAGGCAAAACCCTTGAATTCAGAACTAACAAAGCCTAACAAATGATGCCTGGGCACTGATGTGCAGGCAGCCCTTATGGCGCCCATCTTGCTCCTCAGGGACCTGAAATGCATCCTGTCAAATTCATTGTCCACTCTGCCCACAGTCTGTGACAGTTGTTAACACCAGATACTTCAGAAGAAAGTGGGAATCACCCTGCTTACCTGTAGCTTGGTGTAATTGATATGTTGAAGCCTCCATATCCATACAAGAAGGCAGGATGAGAACCATCTAATTTAATTCCTTTCTTGTGAATAATAAACATTGGGATCTTAGTGCCATCTTTGCTAGGGTAGAAAACCTAAGACAAGAGAAAAAGAAATACAAAATGCTCTTAGTGCTGTAACTCTCCACAAGTGCTGCTAACAAGAATCAGAGGTGATCGTTTCTGTTGTGCCTGATGGGTAAAACCTTCTGAGCAACTTGCACCAATTGCCCAGGTCAGGTTCAGTAATGGGCACCACCAGTTTGGTTTCTTAATAGCTCTGGAAAATGTATCAAAATGAGACAATACAAATTATGGTATGATGATATCATGTTTAGGTGTCTTTTCTATCAATTCTACACACAAGAGGGTTTAAGAAAATGTTGCCAAAAGAATACAGTTCTCTGCAAGGGAAGACTGTGAAAACACAAGGGCTACATGGTCCATCACATGTGAAAGGAGCAAAGACTGAGCTGGCACAGAGAACAGAACTAAAACCAGATGACCTGCACAGATGAATTCACCAGGGCAAGTCTGTGTCCAGCAAAAGTGGACTAAGCCCAGTCTTTCAAGGCTGTCTCAGAGACGCTTCACCTCATCAGGATGGAAACACAAGCCACGACAGAAACTTTTGTAGCACTTGGTGCATTTTCAGACATTGTGTAGCAACTAGAACCAGAAGTTGCAGAATCCCCAGTCCATTATGTAAGACAACTGAACTGCCCACTGGCTTTCAGGAAACCAGCTCCCAAAACATCAAGTACCCACATAGCACATGCTTTCATATGTCTTTCTATTGCTTGCTGCCACAGCAGTGTGTGAAGTTAAAAGCTGAACTCCATGTACACAAACACAGACTGTAATTGCTTAACAGCAATTACACACATCTTCTTGTTTTGATGCATGTCTCTGCCTGCATACTCTAATTTGGGATCCTCTGTGTCATATTTTGCCAGTCAAGCAAAACACGTGGCTGTGAATGCAGTTTATTGCTTGTTCTAAAATTCTGGCTGATTCCTTTTCACTGCCTCGCTTTAACATCATTGCAGCTTCTACTCTAATTAGAACAAAAATGTAGTAAATGAAAAATGACACATTCTTATAATTTAGTTGCCTGTTTACAATCTCTGCTTTTAAAGGAAATAGTCCTACTGTGATTTATAACGCACATGATCAACAGGTTCTATTTTTACAAGACATGAACCTCACAAGTAATATGAACCTATGCAACACATTTATTCTGAGCATTGCCTGTAATGTGAAACATGTAAATCCACATGGCATGCTGAAAACAAAGTAATCACATTTAATTTTAGTTCAATCATTGCTAAGGAAATGTGAGAAATTTCAAATGAAATCACATCTACCTCCAAAGGCTTTACCAAAACCTCTAGACATATTACAGATAAAAATTCAGTATTTCACAGTGCCCAGTAGATGGAAAAAAAACCAAAAAACAAAAGTCTAAGGGCATTTTTACACAGATGAAATCACTGTTTCCAACTGCAGCCATAACTGTATCTTAACTGACAAAGTGCTTCTCAGAACGGTAGAATATAAAGAATTTTCACTTTAAATAGTTACTTGAACACTATAAACAAACAAAATAACTGATGAACAGGAGAACTGCTGAGGATGATGATGAGGAGTCCCAGAGACTCTTCCATAAAACACCATCCATCAACTCCAGCTGGTGCTGGCAATTCTCGGGAAGCGAGCACCTGGCCTTTCTACATTTCCAGAAACTTACTGCTGTTGGCCAGTCCTTTCCTGATGATTAAAATATGCCATGAATTTTAATGCTGGTTTCTGAATGAGGACTTTATTTTTTTACAACTCCCTAAAAACTGACTTCTGTAGGGCTTTTATTGTCATCAGTTAAGATAAAACATACCATTAAATGAAATCTCAACAGAAAAAAAAGATGCACGTCAAGCTGACACTTGCAATTTAAGGGTTTTCAGTCCTATCTTTGCTAAAATAATGATTATTTCTCCCTGCAAGATGAACACACGAGAGAGGGGTGGAAATCAATTCAGCGAGACGCTAAGATATGTGAAGCTATTTAAGCATCTCCAGATAGACTATTTTCAACAACTGATTCAATCTCACCTTTAAATTAGCTGTTATCTCTGAAGCAAGTCCAATGGTTTATTCATGTAACCAATAAAGGGACGTGCTTCTATCTCAAAGATTAAGGTAAACTGCAAAGGGCAAGCCCTAAAAAGGATTCCCAAGATGGTGTTTCATGCCTAATTTTAGATGCTGTCAGCTTTTACAATGGTAAATGCTCATAAAAGGGTACTACATTTTTCTGCTTTATCACAGACAGGAGTGATCCACTTGTGCCAGCCACATTATATTACTCATTGTTCATATATTGTCCAATAAGGTCTCATGTCACTAAGCATATGTAAGAAGAGGACAAGTTAGAAAAATTTATTTGAAGGGAAAAGGATGGAGAAAAATACTTCAGAAGTACTATTATGAACGCTGAAACTCACCATTCAAGGAGGGACCTGCTAAAAATAAGTATCTTCGGCCTTTAGGAATGCAACAGCAATGCTGTGTGGTAGACAGGGCACTCCTGCTGTGTGCAACCCTTGGTGCTATTCTAGGACCATAGTGCTGGAGCAGTACAGCAGCCCTGGAATAGCTGTAGCTTTGTCTCCCTCTAATATCCCTGTGTCACATGGCAGTGGGGTCTCAGTGCCAGAACCACTTTCAATTCAGATGGTAGAACCTGAGGCATACATTTATAGCCTCTAGTCTACTTATTGTGATGCAAGGAAAAAGCAACACTATTTGCTATAAATTACATGAAAATTAAGCTGTATAAGCTACACAAAGCCCAGTCTTTATCATTCTTCTATAGTGCATACATATATATTTAGAGAGTGGTGTGTTGTTTTGTTTTGGTTTTTAAACTTAGCATTTGAAAGCAATTTACACTCCATCTTCACCTGAAAAAGTCAGTGGAAGTTTATGTCAGAGACAGTTTACAGAATAAGTTTTACAAACAAATACAGTTAACAGCTCTGTGATTGGGCTTGTAAATTTACTTAGGGGTTGAACAGGATAAAAATGTTCTATACATTCATTCCTGGGGAGCTCTCTGTCCTCCTAATTATTATCTTTAAATGTGCAGTATTTATGTTAGGTGAATGTTCACTTAGGGAAGAGGGGAAATATCAGCTTGCACTGTAGACACAGACACTAATTCAGAAAGACTCTATATTTATCCACCTCTGCGTCTGCTATGACAAGAAGCATCCTCTCCATCTCAAGTCACCAGGAGGCAAAACTAAGTCTTTTAGAAAAGTAAAAAGATTTGAAAAACAGACGCTGCAAATGAAGTTTTTCTTTCATTTATCTACAGAGATAACACAGACAGACATTGATACTTACACACAGAATTAAAAATAATTTTGGCAATCATCCGACATGCACTTCTCTTACGAGCAAATATGAAATCAGTATTTTGAATATTAAAGAAAGTGACACAATAATCCCCACAAATAAGTAAAACTCATGCACTCATATTGTGCCACATAACTAAAAATACCTAAAATTACTGACATTGAATAGAAACTTCAATTTTTAAAAATTAAAAACCTCAACAACTTCTGAGGTTTTATTTTCACTTTTACTCCCTTTCAGAACTATTTTTTCTGTTTATATAATGGAGATATTAAAAGATGTTGGGGTAAGAAAAGTGCACCTGAAATCATCTTGCTTTTACAAAACCTAAAATCCTTCTACACAAAAAACCAACTGCAAACCCGTACACATTTAAAATTAACCTTCTAAGGTATTCAACACAGGTTTTGAAATACTGCTGTAAAACACACATCTAAAATAATCTTGTCCATATGGGTCTAATGTATATATGTTTTGAACTGTGAACAATATCTGAATGTTCAGAAATCTTTTGTCATTTGCCTGACTCGCTCATGAATGGCAAAGCATTAAAATCCAGTTAAAAAGTGATCAGTTTGTCTTGTCAAAAAGAATTATTTCCTGTAGGTAAAACATGAATTTTATACCTGAAAAGAAACTTTGATTTCTGAGACTTGAAAACACTCCTTATGTCACAGTAGGCTAATTATTCTTAGGAAGCCAGTAGTTATTCTAATAATGTCTCTCTCAAACTCTCTTTCAAGATTAGGTATTACATACCAGAAATAGCAGATGTTTCCATGTCTATGTGTGCTTGATCAAAACCAGGTAAGAATTACACTTGTCATTAGATTGACATCCATTGTGTGAAATGCCAAAAAATTTTACAAAGAGCAATTAAAACGGCATATAAATCAAGCTGGAATGCTCCTTATTAAAAATTCATGTTCAATAATTTAGGTTTATTAACACCACAACAATGCCTTTAAAACAATTTTTTCCAATGTCTCCTATATAATTTTTCTGAGATAATTCCTTTTCACTTGAAACAAACACAGGATTTAGCAGTTTTCTGAAATTTAGTCATTGTTTTCTGCTTCTAGGTAAGAGCAGCTGCCCTCACACACTGCTGCAGTCACCACAAAGTTACAGACAGCACTGGGGAGGCAAAACATTCTGTTCAGTCCCAGCAACCCCAGGCACAGGGGCTATAGGGAATGACTACTTCGGGTTTTTTACTTCTTGGAACTGAGTTTCAAACATCCAGTTTCACATAAAGTATTTCCCTTGTTAAGTGAAGATTTCTCATAACACACCAACATTTGAGATTTGTGGAAGAAAAGCATAAGGAATTCATACTAAATCATATAACGTTGCCCATGTTTTCCGAAATGTCAATTCCCAAATGCCAATTCCCAAATGCTTTGTTAAAAGGCTCACTGTTTTAAAAATCCCACACTAGTATCTTTGAAAGGTGACCAGGACAGTAAACTTAAAGGAGTAGCCCCTGGAGAAAGTTTTCCCACACAGATGGAACATCAAGGTTTTCAAACCTATATTTAGGTACCGAGATAACAGTGCCTGAGGCTGAACAATGCCACATAGGAACACGTCCCACCGACAAGCCCCAACACTTGGTGCTTCAGGAAGGCAAGTCACAAAGACCCTGCTCTCACACCAGCAAGTCTGAACACTTCTGCTGAACTGGCAGGCAAGGAGAAATCCTCTCAAGATGCCAGGGCAGAAAACTCACTGATTCAACCAGAATCATGTGCTGCCTTCCACAGCACCTGTCCATAGCCCATTCCATCCCTCATCACCTCTGACCTTACAAAAAACCTGACACTAGTCTGGGGCTAAAGACTATATAGCTCATCAGAAGCAAAACTCCCTATTTATTGCAGCAGTGGCATGGACCCAAGGATAAGATCAGCAGTGGCCCCTTAGGCAGCTCTGGCAGCCAGCCAATGGCCACCCGTAAGAGCAGCTCTTACTAACCACCAGTTCTTGTATTCTTATATAGAGCATGAATCAGAAGTCAGGAAAAATAACAGAGAACTGTCACCACTACAGAGTAAATCCACAGGATCTGAGGTTTCCTTTCTTCAGAGGGGAATCCTCATCCATCTTCTTTAAGCCTCTTAAATTAGCTTCAAAGCAATTCTGTGTGGGTTGCAAAGCTTGCTTAACACAGAGCTGGAGAGGGGCCAAAGTAACTCAGTACAGTAAAAATTCATGCAGGTAAAACCCAGAAAGAAGAACACCCACCACAGACGTTTGCAAAAGCACTATGAAAATAATCAAGAATCCGCTCAGAAGAAATTGTTTCACCACCCACCCACCGGCACAAAAAGCAGACTCATGCTGACAGAGGCAAAGTGCCAGGAGATGGTCTTTTAGAAGAAATGTCTCCTTGCTACTAGGTTCAGCTGCCTAGCTACAATTGACTGCAGGGAGGTCTCTCACAGGGTGGTGGGAGGATGTAGGGGAAGACAAGAGAAAAATACAGGTGAAAGATCACAAATCCTGCAAGACTGGCATGGCAGAAATTTAAATCACTCTTTGCTAGATAAGCTAAAAGGTATCATCCCATTTATATAAAGCCTTAGTGGTAAATGGGATCCAGTGAGACCCCTACACACACTCTACTTCTGCAACCAGAGAGGCTTCGTGCCTCTTCTGTTTATCCTTTGCCCCTTTCAGTGCAATCTCAGAGCTTCCTGCAGCAGAATAATTAGAATCTGTCAGGTACAGTTACTCCTTTCATCAATTTGCCTTGAAGATGACTTAGTATACAGTGTAGAGACAGACAGATATGAGAGATAAATTTACCTTTTCATTTAAATATACATTGTAGTCATATTAAACAGCAAAATGTCCCAGGGGCCTTTGTAAGTTACAGTCTCTTTTCTGAATTGCCTCTGTGCTTAGGCATTCAGGAAATGTACTACTATGAAGTAGTATAGCATGAGACAAGCAAAGGAATGTCTCGATGGAAGCAGCACACCATTATGAATAAAACCATAAATAACAGCTGCTAGCTAGTCCATTTTCTGTCATTAAATCATGCTTTACTTCACTGAATAAACTGCTCTGACGAGGCAACTCACTGCAATAGTGTGTAGGCATTAGAAAGTAAACACTACTCATTTTTACCATGCTGGAAATCAGTTCAAGCTGTGATGAGAAACATGATAAGAACAAAAATGTAGAGGCAACTTTCTATGGGTAAACAAGAGGGAGAACTCACTTTTTGCAAGCTACTTCACAATAACTATTCTTATTTATGGTTTTATGATGTGGTAGGTGCACACACCTAATCCAATGTGCTGAGAAAGAGATACATTCACTCAAACTAGCTAGTAACTAGCTAATTTACCTTTTCTTTCTTTGACTCCATCTTGCTTCAAACTTGCTTGGTCATCTCAACATAGCCTCATTGCTGAGTGTTTACAAGCTTCAGGAGGATGACACAACTACTGTTGGATTTTCTCCATAACATAGGGGCAGCTACACAGTTCAGGGTGCTCAATTTTCACTTGCAAACCCATACCCAAAAATTCTTGCACAGAGAAAATTCAATCTTGACAATGGGGATGTCAAGTGCCAGCTTGTGCCAAAGCCTTGAGAGGATCCATGCGTTTTTTACATGGCCAAGAAGCTTTGTTCATGACTTTCAAACGCCAGGCAATTTCAGAAGGCTCTGCTCTCTCTTCCTTAGAGAATCATACCATGTTTATAGATGCCAAGTTGGCTACCCGAATGCAGAAGTGCTATAAATCACTAAACACCTACAAAAATTCTGCATGTGGCTAGTACAATATTAAAAAGCCATTCATGCTTTTTGGTTTGAAAGAAAACAGAGATCATCTACACCAGACAGTGCATATTTCAAAATCAGTTCCAAATCACTTTTCCTGTGAATATTTATTCTGAAGTACTTACTGAAATGAATAGGTCATTAAAAAT
Organism: Corvus brachyrhynchos; assembly: GCF_000691975.1. Taxonomy (NCBI): domain Eukaryota; kingdom Metazoa; phylum Chordata; class Aves; order Passeriformes; family Corvidae; genus Corvus; species Corvus brachyrhynchos. The sequence continues at coordinate 5,601,241 of NW_008239110.1, forward strand.
ATTGTGAAGCAATTCCGTGTGCATTTTCTCACTCAAATTATAGCTACATATAATTCACTTTCTGAGATAAACTTGAATTTAAAGTTACTCATTTGTGCCCCTACATGATTAAAAAAACCACCAAAATGGTAGCAGAAGAAGAAAAAAATCCCTTGAGAATGGTTGAGGAAAAACTTAAGTCCTGGAAAATATCTGCGGCGCTATCTTAGAAAAAATAATTCTAAGGTTCAGATGCTATTGATTTTGAAAATTTGCTGTGGAGAGACTACTATTGTTTTCAGATTTGCAGTAGCCATTTGTACAATGAAGAAAAATCACTCACTGAGTAGCAAGAAGCAGAAGAGAATTATCAGTTTTCATTCACTGTTGTAACAATACTTAGGGAAAAAATTAAACCAAATCTGGTATAAAGCAACCCAGCAAAAATTTCAACTGCTGCTGTAGTTTCCAGACAGATGTCAAAACCAAGACTTTGAAGGTACTTCATACCAGGCACACCAAGGAGTGTGCTGAAGCACCCTTGTAATACTCTTGGAACAGCGCAGAGAAAAATGAATAAAAAAGAGGAATGCTTTTTTTTTAAGAAGCTCTAACACTAAGGACAGTCTGCAGCAATCTTTCCTTTCTTAGGCAAAAGATGAACAAGACAGTAAAAGCCAATAAACTTGTATCAGACATTAGGTAATCCACAACTAATAATCAACTATCAATAAATACATGTATCAAATGTCTAATGATGCCAGATCAACTAGAATGAGTGCTATCAGTTCAAAAACCATCAGTAAGCAGAAAGAAAAAGTCAGGGATGTTCCTACTAGTAAAAGACTCCCTGATTTCAGGCATTCTACCATTACGCTTTGAAGCTTTTTCTGCATCCAGACTATTTTTAGCTGCTAGCAGGGATCTCTGTACACTGCTACTTTCAAAAATAATTGACAAATTGGATGAAAAGCAAGCAGTTCAGGCAGCTGTCAGGGAGAATTTATGTAGCAATTTTTCCCTGTCTATGAGAACAGAAGCTGGAACTAAGGAAATCATCTATTTCTTTATATCATTCATCCACACAGCTGAAACACTGGTTACTGTGAATAAAAATGATAGTTTTTAGAGGCTTTCCTTGTCCCATAAATCTCCTGGGAGATGTCTCAAGGACAGAGCAGAAATAATTAATCTAAGGAAAGATAATATTTTATCAGTACCTCTGAGCAGTGTTGATAAAATCAAATCAACTGCTAAATGAAGATGCAAACTAGATTACCATTAATAAAATTGCACACTGATGAATTTGTGCTGCATCATAAGCAGACAAAAGCCCAGAGAAAATTAGTGACTGAACTGTTCCTGGGTAGAAAGTGAACTGAAAAGGAACTATCCTTCTTTCTTTTCCCTCAAAAAAATGTTCTTTCAGATTGCCCCAAGATTTTGTGATTTGTAAGTTTTTACTACTTCAGTTTTTATACTGAGGGCAAGTAAGAGAGGTCTGCAGAATGATTCTACTCATACATGTTCCACTTACACAAGTTCACCACTCTGCATCTCTGGATACTTATCAAAGCACTTTGTGTTCAGCTTGCCCCCTCTCTTCAGCAATGAACCCAATTTAAGAAAAAACAACCCACCAAATCTGTTGACAAAGCTATTGACTAAGCTTTTTAAGCTCTTTTTTTTTCTGTGTTTAGTATAAATGGAGACTATACCCTTCAAAGTGGCCAGCAACACCAACATATATATGCTAAGAGGTATGATTGTGCCATCATAAACTGGTAAGAGAGATTCTCCAATACCTCCTCTCCACTATTTAGCAAAAATTATTTGCTCAGTATAAACTGAACTGCTCACAACTATTATATGATCATCTTTGTTACCATGCATCCTTTTCTAAGATAATCATGTTCACAGTGAATGCAAGAGTTATAACTTTAGGTTACAATACATGTTATAATTTGCTTCCCTTTTTCCCTTTCAATAGCAGAGTCTGCTCCAAGTAGTGGCCACACACACTCATTTACTTCGCAGAGGTTCTCATTTTCCATATGTCTATGTAAGATCCCACCAACATTTGAAACTGTTGTTTTCCACTCTCAGCTCTAGTACTCTGCTTTCCACCATGATGATGAATGTTAATTAACAGCAACAACAAAAACAACAACAAAACCCCTAATCCACCAAGCAGTTTTGACCCTGGATGAAGACAGCAAGTATAATTTTACTGGGCTGCGGTGATTATGTGTGTGTATATATACATATCTCAAGAATTTATCTGCATTTTTTACCAGTTCTAATTTGGTTTTGTCTCCTTTAGGTAGTTAATGCACAGCCATCATTATTAATCTTCCAAATGTAATTTATTTCTCTCTTCTGATTCAAGCTGTGGTTGGAAAGGGCCCTGTGTTGGTCTGCATTTCCATGCTATCCAGCACACTGCTGATTGTGGTCCATGATTAAGACTCTTAAGTCCTGCAATAACCAAGTAAATGAAAGAGCAACAACCTTCTAATTTGTTGTCTGCAGGCTGCCCTACCTCCTTAAACCTCTTTGTAACAGTTGTATGCCAAGCCTAATAAATAACTGCATAAACTAGTTATGAACTTGTGTGTGCCTGGAGGCCTGCAACTCCAAAACACAAACCTCCCAGCTCTGCCAGAGCCACGTCTATTCTGGAAACACTCCAGTCCCCTGGTTGCCTACAGGGACACTATTCAGAATGAGAGATGTATCCACTGTGAAGTATTTAAATGGGAGTATGGAGCTGTGGTGAAGCTTAATTGCTGACAGGAAACACTGAGACACTGAAGAAAAGAGGTGACAAGGGAGTGCTGCTTGGAAGGAGTAACAAACAAAAGGCAAAACTAGCTGAAACAGTAAAATGCAATCCAGCAAGGTCAGAAATACAACCTACTACAACCTGACAGATGCAATCACATAAAGAATAGTGAACAGCTCACTAAAAAGTAGTTCAGAAAAGTATCTTAGAGTTGTAGACATGCCAAACTGAACTTGAACATTGAATCGTTAGGGAAAAGGCAAACCCTACATGAGGACATAAACCAAAGTCTCTCCCACAAGATATTATCAAGTAACCCCTCCTGTTGCATTCACATTTGCAAAGCCTCAGCTGGAGTGCTGTGTTCAGTTGAAACCGTGACACACCATATGCTGAGCATCTAAATAGATTCCAGGAAGAAAAAGCAGAGTGATAGGAGGCCCACGAAATACAATCCACTAGAAAAACTGAACAGAGCACAGATTTTTCTTTTGTTTTGATTGTTTTTAGTCTAAAGGAAAATAAAACTGAGGGAGACACAGTGACAATCTCTAAACATGCAGAAGTTGGCTGCAACTAGAAGAGAACTAACTGTCTTCCATGTCAGTGAGGGACACAAAGCAACACATTTCAAACTCAAGAAGGGAATTCAGGTGAGGCCTTTAGGTGGTGTATCCCCTATTCACTGCAAAAGCTTTTTAACAGTAAACTCGGTGAGAACCTGGGACAGATTTCTTAGGGAGTGAAGGCTTTTAAACATAAGGCAGACGGAAACCAGTCAGGAATAGTACAGGCAGAAGTGACCTGCCACAGTGCCCAGGACAGATCAGTGTGCTCTAGCCACAATAGCCAGTTTTGGGACATGGGTACATGCTCACATCACCACCATGTCCACATTCAGGAATTGTAGTTTCTTCCTCTTCCCAGTCTTTTTGCTCCTTGTTTATTATGGCAGGTTTTTCTGTTCACAGCTGCAGCCACCTGTTGGGCAGTAGGAGCTGGTTCCTCTCTTCCTGCAGGAAAAGCCAGTGTCCTACCTCCTGGGTCTCCAGTGGGTTAGATGAGCTTCTGAGATTGTTCTTATACAGATTTTATATGATTTTAAGAAGAGAAGCCTCAAAAGCAGAAGTGGAAAAGACAGACTCCTAAAACAGAACTATCGCCTCCCTTCTCACTCCCTTTTGCCTTTCATAAAACTAGGATTGAGAAATGTGAAGGCCATCCAGGGAGTTCACATATGTAACAAAATCTACAGGAACAGCTGGCGAACAGAGACATATTGAAAAATCCACCACTTGCATTATGGATCTGTATTAGTTAAACTTGAGAAAATGGTTTAAAAATTTAAATATTAAATATTTACATGTTAAAACCAAAGAAAACATTTTTAAAACTTGCCCATATGTATACTACAGATGTGCAAACACCTATTAACAGAGCGACCAACATTTCATTTTCAAGTAATATGAGCTTCACTATCAAATAAATGACTATAATTGCTACTGTTCTGGAAATCTGTTTGAATTTAAACACTGTCCTGTGGCACAGACAGATATATATCTGTGTATATAACTCTTACTAAAAGTAAATCCTCTTCCTCGGAAACCTAATGACTATTAAATGGACTTACATGACACTGCTAGCTCAGTACTGAAAAATACAACCAGGAAAGTCTGGTTATCTTGGGGGCCTAGTAAAGAAGTCAATGTGTCTCTCCCTGCTGGGTCAGTGGCTCGAATGCTGGCCCACACCAACGATGACTGACAACTGCAATCATCTAATGATCTTTTGCCAGCTGTGTGAATAAAACTCATGATTGTGGTCCCAGAGCAATCTGTCCTCAATGCAGCATTATCATCACAATTAAACCCCACCTCCCCGGCCAGGCTACATGAGGCAAAGTGATGGGTGGGCAGATGAATAGAAATATTCCCACTCAGCAGAGGAGCACTCTCATTCTGAACAATGCTGGCGTGCCAAAGTTTGACATTTATCCTCTTAGTGAGAAAAGAAAAGGGGCAGCTATCACTTTTTTCTTTCAGCAGAGGACTGTGCTGAAATTTCCCATTTTTAGGACTACTTGGTTTAAGCAAGAATTAAACAGCTATAAAGAGGCTAAGAGGCTTTAGAGCATTTTTTTTGTGGAAGCATTCTGTGTTTGACCTTCCACCATGGATGGTATCGGCCATTCAATCTGCACTATACAAGACACACAAACACCATAATGATCAAAAGACTGCATGTTGTCCGCCTTTATTACTATTAGACATATTGAGAAGGGGCTTTTTATTGATGCTGAAGTTCTCTGAAATGCTATTTGTGTAAGATTTTAATAACTGTCTTGATGAAGTTTTCAATCCACATCTGAAAACTCAACTCTGAGGATCAGCAAACCACTGCCATTAGAACAGCAAACCGTATCCCCAGAGCAACACCTCATCAATGTAGAGCCACAGACAAATTTCATTCTGAATGTTTCTGTTCCTGTAGAATGAAGTTAATAATATTCACTACCTTTGAGAAATAACATGGATAAGCCTGTACAAATGGGAGAAGAAAAGTTGGAGGTAGATTCCCACTGAGGAACATTAAATAGAATTCATACTTGTGAGTAAGAGTTAATTAAAATAGCAATGTGTTCATGCTTAATTACTGGAGGTGAGTTCAATCAGAGGAGTGAATATGGAAGTTGGAGGAAAAATAGAAGGGAAGAAGTTTTCAGTGACTTGTTTAGAAAGAAGACAAATCCCAAGTATTTTCACTACAATATTATAATTTTAATATCTCTTTATAAGCAAAGAACCTACCTACTGAGGTTCCTGAAGACTTTAACACACGTGCTCATTTAAGGCGTCTGACTGAATGACTTTTTAAATATTTTTGATGGCAAAAGGTATTTTCCCATTTACCGTAAAAATCAAAACTATTTTTTATTTACAACCAACAATGCAATCATTTAAGACATGTGAGGCAATCCTTTAAGCTCCACTACAATTGCTTAAGCTCTTGTTTAAAACTCCTGTGTGTAAAAAGGAATTCACTACACTATGTTCAATGGTTACGGGTCTGTTTTAGTCCATGCTATTTTGCCTTGTGTTTTAAGGAATTCTGAGAAAGAAATGGAGCGTGGAATGCATCTTGGGATTAAGTAAGCCAACTAACACCTCCCTTCACTAGAAAAGTGGAAAACAAACCACTGCAAGTTCAAACAAAAGTTCTACTGAGTAAGGCATAAGAATAATATTTCATAATGAGCTTTAGTTAGACTACTAAGCAATCACTTCTCTTGTAGGCTTAAAACAAATGAGCATTTTTATAAAGTCTAGAGGTTCTACAGACATTTCCATCTTAAAAAGCTCTCCAACTCCCTGCATACTCAGCAGAAAAAATAAACAATTTACTATTAAAAGCTTGGAACTAGTGAATCACAAAGCCTATATGACAATCCAAATGAACACAGAGAGTATTATTTTAATATTTTAGTATTATTCCCCACATTGTGTGGTCTGGTAGTGTGCTAATTCTTTCTAAGAGCAGTTTTGCACTCCCCTCCATCCTAAACCACATTTCCATTGTTCTGCATTCTGCTGAACAAAAGCTCCCAACACAAACTGTGCATCAGTCCCCTGTGGTATATAAGGGGATAGAGCAAATCCAGACATTTAGACCTTAAAACAGGACTTGAACTGGATTGGTGAAGAAAGCAATGCAAAGTCTATTGCTCATCCTCTTACTTAGAATAGAGAGATCTGGTTCCTACTCCAGATACCTAAGGAATCTCTGAACTGCATTGGATGGGACTACTTAAATATAATGGATGTAGAGCCAACTGCTACTCTGCTACTCTGGCATATGGTTTTCAAAGTTCAAGAGCATTTAAGGTCATCATAGGAAATCCATCTCTTGATACTCTATCTAGATGTAAAGTCCTTGATTCTGACAATTTCCTCCTTTAAAAAGGAGTGTAATGTGGCTGCAAATATGTAACATATTTAATATACAATCTCTTGGCTTTCAAGAACTGCAAGGGCCTTTAAACTAGAGCGTTACATTTTCAGTTAGTGTTTCTTCATTGACCTCCAATTAGAAGAGGTAATGGCAGACAAATGTGGTGTTTGTAACAACCACATGCCAGGGCCATAAGACACTACATTCACACAGGCAAACCGCCAATGCTGTCACAGTTGTCACTGTAATTTTGTTGATGTCCTCCAGAGCGAGACTGGTGCCTTGGTGCCAAAACACTAGGTGAGATCAGAGCCAAAGCCCTCAACCTCCTTCCTGGGAGCTCTGAAAGAAGTGGTTCAAAGCTTATTTCCCCCCTGCAAGAGAGCAGGTGTCTGCCATAATGTGGCAAGCACTAAAACTGTGGTGTTTGTCACATTCCTTCTCCCCGCAGTATTTCACAGAATCACTGACTATGCCAAGTTGGAAGGGACCCACAAGGATCATCCCAAGAGTCACACTATGTGTCCGAAAGTATTGTCCAAACACTTCTTGAACTCATTTTCTTCCTTACTGCAATACAAAACCTCAAGGAAATAAAAAGAATAAAATAGAAACAAACAACAATAAGCAACTTGTTTTCCCCAAGCATTAATTCTATCCTCCCATCCCATGAGATCACAGCAGGATTCAAACCCCAAATACTGTGAGAAGAAAGAAAGTCCAGCTCTTCAAAAATCAACCCCATTTTGGTTGTGATGGATTCTTAGGAAAGGGATGAAAATGATGCCAAAATTACTTACTCCTCTGTAGAAATGGGGAGCATTATTTGTCTCTGCCTAGAATCAGCGTAAAGTACATGCCTTTAGCTCTCTGGTGTAAAAGTGCTTTGTCTCAGCAGATAAGATTCAAAGCTACTGAACTTTTCTCCAACTTACAATTGATCTATTCATATAGAAAGTTGCACTCAAGAGTTTTGGTCAATGGGGTTCGCATTTGGGCCGGTGCTGCACAACATCTTTGTCAGCAACATGGACAGTGGGATTGAGAGTAGTATCCTCAGCAAGTTTGCTGACACCAAGTTGTGCAGTGCAGTGGATACGCTGGGGGAAGGGATGTCATCCAGAGGGACCTTGGCAGGCTTGAGAGGTGGGACTGTGTGAACCTCATGAAGTTCCACAAGGCCAAGTGCAAACTCCTGCACTTGGATCGGGACAATCCCAAGCACAAATACAGGCTAGGTGGAAATGGATTGAGAGCAGTCCTGAGGAGAAGGACCTGGGGGTGTTGGTTGACCAGACACTCAATGTGTCCCAGCAATGTGCACTCACAGCTCAGAAAGCCAACTGTGTCTAAGGCTGCATCCAAGGAAGCATGGCCAGCAAGTCACCACTCTGGTGAGGCCCCACCTGGAGCACTGTATCCGGCTCTGGGGTGGCCAACATATGCAGGACACCAACCTGTTAGAGCAGGTCCAGAAGGGGCACACAAAGATGATCAGAGGGCTGGAGCAGCTCTCCTATGAAGACAGGCTGAGAGAGTTGAGGTTGTTCAGCCTGGAGAAGAGAAGGCTCTGGGGCAGCCTAATTGTGGCCTTCCGGTCCCTAACAGGGGCCTGTAAAGGAGCTGGAGAAGGACTTTTTACAAGGGCATATTGCAATAGAACAAGGGGAAATGAGTTTAAACTGCAAGAGAGAAGGTCTAGATGAGATATTAGAAATAAAGTCTTTACTGTGAGGATGGTGAGGCACAGGAACAGGTTGCCCAGAGAAACTGTGGATGCATGATCCCTGGAAGGGTTCATGGCCAGGATGGACGGGACTTTGAGCAACCTGATCTAGTGGAAGATGTCTCCGTGCATGGCAGTGGGGTTGGAACTAGATGATCTTTGAAATCCCTCCCAACTCAAACCATTCTTTGATTTTATGATATATATTTGGATAAGGGGAAGAAACAACATTAAGACCACTTTATAACTACACTGAAAAAAACAGAGCTAATTATAGTATCAGCTCTTGCACTGCTTTGCAGGTTGAGCTTACTACAGTTTTCAGAGGACACTGCTTTCCTCTCTTATTTTTATATTAATGAGGGAACCTAATGCTCATGGAATGATACCACCAGCAACAGCAAGATCCAGGAATAGCATGGGCAGGTGCTGTACACAAGTTTCTCTGCCAATCAACCTCAAGCCTGACTCATCTTCTCTGAGTGTTTTATTTCCCTGAAGCAGAGCTTAATCACTGTGCCAAACTGTATGGTGTAAAGTTCCACTTGGAATGACAATGACTGTAGACAAATTTTCCCTATCAATGCCTCATAACTTGAAATCAGTACTGCAGGGGCTTCATGATGGGAGTGAAAGACTGAGCAAGAAAAGAAAAAAATTCTCATGAAAATTACTTCACCTGCAAAAGTAATTTCTGCAAAAGAAAGGAGGAAATTCATTCCGGCCTGAAGAGAAATATCCTTTTTAAGACTTGAGCTTCTTGCATCTGTGCAGCAATATCTAAACAGCAGCTGCTTTTTTAATCAAACTAAGTTGTAAAACCAAGTTGTTCTATGAATTTCACCTTCTGCAAGAGCTAATCCAAAATGCATCTCTCAATAGCTGCATCTACTTTTGGTTCATCTCAAAGTATTTTAAATACTGGAGGGTATTCAAAGAATGGCGAAAGGAGCCAAGCAATATTTTTATTGTTGCAATTTTAACACTTAAAAGCCTACACATCAGCCTAAAAGTAGGTGAGCTGTGAACCACACCAGAAGACTGTTTATCCATGATAAAGTGTCACTGTGAGGTGCTAACATGGGGAGGTATATAAGAACGTAGTTGGCAACTCTACAAAGATAAAATAAAGGCTGCAACTTTACAAAGACAAAATAAAGGCTTTTTATTTAAACCAACAGTTGAGTTATTAGCACAGCAAACATCTTAGGGCAAGTGCTGTTTTTAAGTTCCTGAAAAAGTGTTTTTTCCTTCTGTAAAGCCCACCACAGGCCATTTCCTGAAAAAGTCTGCCATTGTGATAGATGGAAGTACGCAGGGAAACAAAACCAAATTTCAAGAAGTGCTTGGCAGAGTAATTAATGCAACCTAATGTATCATTTAACAAAAGTAGCTAGGATAAATTTTTGATGCGTGGCAAGCATTTTAAACAGTTTGACTTTTTCATGGAGGTCACAGAGTCTTTCAAGGTAAGGGCATAAGCACAAGCTACAGCACAATAAATCAGACTATGTACTTGCAGGGTGTCCCATGGAGCTGATAACTTACAAACATGCTCTTACCCTGGTGCAAAAGTCAGGTATGTTGAAACAGCTCTCCCTTCAGTGCAAGCTGGCTAATTTGTTCTTAGTTTGGGCTGTCAGAGTGTAAGATCTTAACCCTAAGTACAAAAAATGCAGCAGCTCTACCACAACTTTTCCTAGTGTAGTAAATTTATCACTGGTCCACCCTTGCACTTTACAACTTCTACCAAATACTGTAGACTGGATTTGAAAGACCAAAAAACAGGCACTGTGGCAATTTTCCAATTGCCATTAATTCAGGTTTCATATACACGACACCTTACATTTCAGTTCAAATCTTGACCCAGTTACATTGAAAGACTGTTAAAGAACAACTCATTATAGTTTCATATATGCTACACAGCGAAACTGGGAAGATTGCTAGTATTAGTAGGTATTTCTTCAGGTATATAAGAATGAAGAAAGAACCTTGGCAGGAGACCTGCCTTTCATTAAGGACATGTATTAGGACAGAGTCAGCAACATTATCCTTTACCACTTAGTAATTCTCATGGAAATTAAAATTATTAAATAGATTCTGCAGCATTGTTCATTCTTCTACAGTAATCAGGTTTTGCTTACTTTCAGTATATTTCTTGCATTCTTGTTCTTGATTTTTTTTCACAAATCCCTGCAATGTTGCCCGAGTTTTGAAATGGCTATGCATTCATCTAGGTTGATAGCCATTTATACCCTGCTTTGATACCCTTCCATCCCCTTTCCCTCCTCCAAGCAGAAGCACCACCAAGGCTCTAAGCGAGACCACACAAATGGAAATGAAGACTGGAGTCCATCTGACCTGTGCAGCACTGACAGGCTCAGTTACTACAAACCTGAGCAGGCAGTCCCAGCCCTGGCCCTGACAAACAGCCTTTTTCACAGCTCAGCTGAGACTTCACCATGGATCTGAATGAAAGACACCAAAAACTAATTTCCAAGATGTTGGTGTACTGAGATCATTTGTTGGTAGAAGGCAAAACTGGATGACCAGTGAGCCAGGAGTGATCTTTATAAGCACTGATCCCACTGTAACTACACAGGTCACATTTTCCTAGAGCTAGAACTGAGCAGGAGCCAAGAAAGGAAAAAACCAGAAACAGTGATACTGACTTCCACCACACTACAGCCTAGCAGTGAATCTCTGCCAGTGCTTCAGACAGTGCATGTTTCCAAGGGCATAGCAACAGCATGCTTCCTCCTTTACTCCTCCTGAAATTATTTATATTGCTGTTCTACTTTTACTTGATTTAGTGTAATTGATTCAAGTGTAAAACGAGATTTTTTTTCCAGACATTTATTTTATAAAATTTGATTTACTAGAAAAATACATTATTTCTAATTTATAGCAACCTCTCCTATACCCTTTCAAATTACATGTCTATTTGTGTTTCATTATTATCCTTCTGGGTTAGATGGCAGCATTGTAATTGTACCAAGTTCTTTCCTAAAGAGAACGTTTTCTTTCTCTTACCCAGCTCACTCTGCCCTAAAGTTATCCTGCGGAAGTCCCTTAATGAATTTGAGTGAAGCAACAAAAACGTATTCTCTGTGAGAACACTTACAGCAAATTGTCCTCTACCACACTCTTATTTCTGTCTGGAGATGCAGAGACAAACAGTTGGGGCTATTTACAACCACCTCATGCATACATACTACTGTCTTGATGTTTTTAGAGAATCTGCCTTGTGCATATGTCAGAGGCAAAATTAAAAACAAGATATTAAGAGAAGTATCTAATCTCTTTTCAAAGACTCCAAGCCATGCTGTCACACTGTTGCTTATCTTCTACATAATTTCACCTTTTTCGAGGCTAAGCTTATTAAAATTCCACTTTTGGCACTAGACATTGTTATGCCTTTGCCTATAGAAAGAAAAAGCCTCAATTCCATTCTTACTCTTACACCAGAAGATGAAAAAATCCTACATATAAAATAATGAATCCATCCTCCAGTATTTATTCTATAAATTGCAAGTCTTAAATATGCTAAGAATCCCAATATAATGACTGTTTTTCTAGACCCCTAATGATTTTACTTGTGTCACCATCCCTGCAGGCTTTTAAAAGACAAGTAGATAATGGCACTTAGGGACACGTTTAGTGGGACTTGGCAATATTAGGTTTATGGTCGGATTTGATCTTAAAAGGTCTTTCCAACCTAAATGATTCTATGGTTTCAACAAATTTCCATGAACTCCCTCTAGAAGTTCCATACCTGTCTTAAAAGTCGTGACCAGGGCATAGTATTTTATCAGGGTCTTACCAAAGCTGTGTTTAGTGGAAAGATCACTTACTACTTAAAATGTATATTTCGTATAATCTTTTTACTCACAATACCTGTTATGAGGTCAAAGCAGTTGTCTGTGAAGAACGCTGTATTTTCCTGAACCTGTTCCATATAATCTGTAGCTTACACTGTTTTCCATTGAAGTAATTTCTCTTAATGTTATGAACCTTAAATTTAGCTAATTCTTATACACTTTCACTATGTGTAATAGGCATCTCCAAAGGAGTCTTCACGCTACTACACTGAGTTACTTCTCTGAACCTACAATAGTATTTCAGTTCAAAACCAAAGTACGGTTCTAAAGCAAGTCTCCTCACCAAGAGCCAAGTCCAATTGTCTTGAGCTCTGCCATAGGTGATTAGAGCAAGACAGCAGGGTTCAAGTTTATTACCTGAATTGTCTGGTAAACCGAAGGATCAAATCCTTTAACAGTCACTTCTCGGAAAACTCTTGGCTCCAGTTCCTCTTTGGTCAGATCACAGTGATATATAATACCTAAAATACAGAATACAGTGCAAGTTTGACAGCTTAATACATAGCTATCATTAAAAAGACGCCAGTTTAGGCACTGTGATGGAGTAATGAATGGTAAAGGTAACTCAGCAGGGTGAAAAACAGTACTTCTGGACGCATTTTTTCATTTATTACATAATTTAACACTTACATACATGCACTTCATCTAGGGAGGGTGCAAAGGCTTTCTGTACAGAAAGAGTAATTCTCACCACTCACACAAAGCCAGGGGGCTTAAGCAAAATAGGGCAAAAAAAGTGTTTTCATGAAGTTAGAAAGCACTTATTGAGAATGATAATGCTGGAAGAAAGAAATATACAGCCAATTTTAAAACACTCCTTTAGATCCACCAGACTGAGAATAAATATATCAAGAATTTCACTCAGGTGAACATTTTTCTCCTTGTGATAAAATATTTGAAATTAGAATTCAAATGGACTCCAGGTAACAGTAAGAGCTAAACATCCACTTGAAATTGTGGCAGACTAGCACAGGTTACCTATGGAACTGAACAAAATACAGTCTTCTGTAATTTCTTTTACATCCTGATCCTGCAGGTTTGAAGACAACTTCACTTGAGTTGTATATATGATTTCCAAAGGGCTGTGCACATGACAAAACTCGTATCTATAAACAGTATAAAACTTCTAGGTTTCAGCAGAGACTGAGTCACAGGGACTGCAGCTATCTAGACACTACACAGATGTGTAATTAGCCACTAATAAATTTGCATTTAAATGATAAAACGTATTTCCTGTCATTCAACCCTAATAACATTTAAGTATGTGTCATACAACATGACTGTGGTGTTTGCACACTGGTTAATATACTAAAAAATCCTAATATTCATGCCTGTACTACGGATACATGTGATACATAAACTAACTTGAGTGTTAATTATCCTGTCTTTTTCTCCTTTACAACAAGCTGGTCCTTGCAAAATTTAAAACATATATTAGGGAAAAGAACACTAAAAGGTATGGCAGTAAGCACTTTACTGGGATCCTCAATGTAATAAAGTTAACCAAGGTGGGCAGGACTTGACTGAAATACTGCTGTATTTTGTGTATTACAGATACATTCAGAAAACAGAAGTAATTATTACAGAAGTTATAACTATAAAAGTTCATACTGACTAAAACACGAAATAATGAGGAAACTTATCTGATACCAGGGAATTGTCTCTTTAAGTCACTTTTGTAGACTAGAAAATCAGGAAGATAGAGATTGATAAAAAAATGCAGATGTAAACTAACATTTGTAGCAACCAATAAAACCTTTTGCCATAACAGGGCATTAACAGGGGACTAAAAGGACTCTCCTAATCTGCTGGAATTTTTTTTTCATTTATCACAAAATGACTAGCAAGCGTAATCAGGTGCAAAGAAGCATTAAGGCAGCATTATCCTTAAAGATTAGGATCCAGAAAATGATGCAAAACTGCAGTGTAAGGCACTCCAGGCAGTAACAGGCAGAGCAGCTGTTTGACACACAGGCAGCTGCCTAGGCTGGGTAATGTATTGGCAAACGCTGCACACAGAGCAGGCAGAATTGCCACGTCTTAGCAAACCACATGAGGAAGGGTAAGCACAGTCACAGACTGCATTTCCAGAGCAAATCAACCTAATGTTATAGTAACATGCAATTCAACCCCTGCTACTGCATCTCTTGTTCTATTTTTAGTGCCACAGAAGTTAATATCAAAAAGCATTGTAATATTTCTAACTGTTTTGCTGGGTGCTAAATAAATGCAAAACGACAGAGTGGTCACCTAAGCATCTGACTAGAGTGGACAGCGGGGATAACCATATTTTTCAGGGAATAACAAAAATTATTTCATGGTGTCAACATATGTGGGTTTAGAACTGCTTTATTCATTATTTCATATATATGTTTACTATTACTTTTGTTGTAGGTATTAAACACAAGTATGTTAATTTATTTCTCATTAGAAAAAAACCCAGTAATCCAACTTAATACAAGTGCAAATTATATTGATTTCCAATAGTAAAGTAGGAATATCTGGTTAACCAAGGATCAGCCCCATACCGTTTGTATGATTATTCCACTGATGAGGTGAATGAAGGTTTCACACAAACTAAGGAGGATCCATAAATCTACCTAAAAATTACCTCTCTGCTTTCCTCATTCTTTCCTTATCCCCATACAGTCTACTTACATTTCTTACCTTCCCTTTTTCTTCCAGATTCCAGGTCACTCTGCCCCAGTTAGCAGAGCTATGACATAGTGAATTTTTTGTAGATGCTAAGCAAATGAATGAAAAGGAGAAAAACAATCTGCCTAAGCAGCCAGCAGGCAGTGAGAGAAGCCATTACTGGCCAGCTGGAAAGCCACAGGCTAAAACAGATCTGTGCACTTCCCCTACACAGCTGCAGAGACTCTGCTGGCTCAGCTGAGATGAATAGTGCAGGCCTGTAAAACTGGCAACTTCTGGCCCATGATGTGGGCAAGTGAACTACGAACCATCAAGGTGGATGAAGTTAAGAGATAAATGCAAGAGTGTCCTCAAGCTACTCTCGAGCTGCAATACCTACAACAATCTGAATGTTGTTTAAGAGGAACTGAAAACAACACATCATAGTTCTGTTTATGTAAAGAGTAACATAATAGGAAATTCATCACACTTCTTATCTGCCAAGTTTGAAACCTAATTTTGATAATTTGACATATTCCTTTCTAGCAAAACCAGCAAACTTATCAAAACTATTATACAACCATTTTGCAACATAACGTTGCTGTGTTCTAACTGAAACAGAGCAAAAACATAGGTCAGATGCTATAAGAACATTTTTTATCCCCTTACAATACACATCCTTGGAAGAAGATAAAGATCCTGAAGCCTATCTGCTCCTCCATATTTGAATCCTGTCTTGTATTAGGTATTGATTGTTTGGGCCATAAAGAAAGAAGAAGAAAAGAAGAGTGAACAGTAAATACATTTTCTTGTCATATACTAGATTGACAACTGTGTAGAAACTCCCTTCCAATGCAAAATGCTAGAATATTTACTGTTTTGCCACACCTGTATTATGTAATGCTTTGGACAGCTCCAGCTTTGCAGGACTGTACAAAGAAGATTCCTACAGCAATCCAACACTGTAAGGACAGATAGTAAGGATGCTCATATAAGGCTATGCATAAATGGATCATAAAACTGTCAGAGAACAATTTCTGTGACTTCTATTAATGTTCCTTAAACTTGTGAAAAAAATCACATCAAACACATTAACAATTATCTTTTACTGAGTTTTTCACCTTCTATCCTGCTGTATGAAGCAAGAACTGTGAAAATGCTACAATTTTATCTCCAGTACAAGTTAGTCTTGAGTCTTAATGCAGGTGTCTCAAATACTAGTAGGCACATTATTTAGCCTTGATGGATCAAGGAGTGATACATTTTGATGTGTACAACCACTGCTAACGTGGGTGGAAGCAGTTTTATCTGCATCTTAGACATACCAAATAACTACTAAACTACAGAAAATGAGGAAGACACTGTTCTCAGGAAAACAAACAATAACTTCAGACAAAAAATCTTACCTGGAGATAAAAAGGAAGTAAACTGGTAGAATATTTCAGTGTCCTTCTTTTGGCCACTATATCCCACAATACTGCCAACCTCTAGGGGAAAAGTCTTGAGATGTGCACCAGTGGCTAGGTCATGAAGCTGCAGGACATTCTTCACGTCATGCAGGTAGCACAAAACCAGGAGATTGGACCTCACACAAGCAACCCATTCTGCACAGAATGGAAAACAAAAACAAAGCCACAGAAAATACAATTAAAAAACGTAAGAAAGAAAGCAATCAGATAAACTCTGATCCTAAAATTCTTTAGCATACCTAAATGCATGCAGCAAAATCTCTGACACGCACTGCCTTTAACTCTTAAATCTTTGTAAATGAACCCAAAATAAAGTCTGGCATTCTCTGGAAATGCATTAACCATGCTGCTTAAAGTTAATTTATGCAGACACAGGAATAAAGAATTGCTTAATCAATATGCTTATGCATTTGGGATATTTATAGATCAAAACTGCTCTTAAATATCACATATTTCAATGCATAACCCAAGCAAAACATTTATCTTTGCCTGCAATACTTACGGAAAGTCATGAAAATCAAAGCACTCATTATGATTTATACAAACTAAACTCATAAGGAAAGAAGACGTGATCCCATATTGCACACTGAGGTGTAGAACCTAGACGTTACTATTAGTCTTGGTTCTATTGTTTAAGTAATCAGGAGACTATTCTTCTAAGCAAGCCCTACTGGGTCTAAGAAAAGGGCTCTTCTGGGGTGAGACTCTCATCATGCCATTAAAAACCCCCCACGTACTTTTTCAAGATGCTAATGTTGTTAAACAGCATTCTTGAGACTGGAAGGTAATAGGAGCAGGATGCAGCCCAGTGAACTCAATCCAGCAAAAGGACCCAGGAACAAATCACCCTCCAGAGGTTCATTGCCTTTATGCCTCTCCTGGCAGTCCTAGTCCTAGTCCCACCTTGTCTGTGCAGCTATGCAGGAATGAGAGCTTCTGCTCCACAGAACTTTTCCCATCCTGAGTTTGTTCCTTGGAATAATTACTAGAAATATATGAATCTTTTTTTCATGGCATGCTAATTTTTCAACTGGACTTTAGAATATTAAAACCAATTAAAATAAAATACCTGGGCTGGCAATTTCTAAAAATCTCAGTGGTTCTACCAACTATCTCATTTCAATCTCCATCTCTATAGCCTGTAAAGTGTAGAAACTCTTTGGAGCTCCAGTTCACCCATGATATATAATGTAACACACTGTCTCCTGTGCCATTGGCTTTAGATCTCTAGTGACAAGTCTATTTATTTACTCCTACAGACAGGAGAAAGGTTGAAACGCTTTAATCTTGCTCAGTATTTGTGTCATTTAAGAAATTAATTTGCAACAAAAGTATTTTAACTTCTCTTTAATTCACAAATTGGATACAAGCAAGACAAAATACAAGCAAGGTGAAAAATTAAAGAAAGTATCCTGAAGGAGGTAATGTGGAACATTTTTATTTGTCTGTAAGACTAGGTGAGGAGGTAATTCTTATCCTCTTCCAAATACATATGCACAACTTCTTCTCTGACAAGTCAAACTGGATATCTAAATCATGGGCAAGGTACCAGTGTTGGACAATGGCTTTTTTTTATCTGCTGGAAGCAAAGAATGAGGAGATGCAACCAAATGAGCAAGAAAACTGAGGAAGGACTGACAGGGGGGCACACGGTAATGCCAAAGCAGCACTGTCAGATGGAGAGTTTAATGTGACAACACCGGAGGAAAAAATATTAGAACATAAGCATGTAAAAATTGACAGAATTTCAGTTTTATGATACTTTATGTTATTCACATCTTAACAGCTCTTTCCAGTTTCCTCAAAGTCCTATAAAACCAAATAATTTGAATTCACAGAGCTGTAAAGAAGACAGTCTTACAAATGCATCTTTGCATATTCAGGTTCCAGAATAAAAGTTCTGAGTTGTATCATGTGCCCCTTCCATTAAGGTAAGAAGTTTTTTCTGAGTTGAAGGTCAAAACCCATTATTCTGAAAGCATACCATATGTTTTCATACTATATGCTTTCAGGTCTGTCATGACCCCCTAGAGCTCAAAGACCTTAAAATAATTTTAGCTTGTTTCTGAAGGACCAGTGAAATGTAATACTTGTCTTTCCAGACACATGAAGTCACGTTCCATAAACACCTAAATAAAGCTTTACTACTCCCCTCTTCCCAAACACCATCACATTTTCATATGGTTCATATTTTTTTATCCTCAAACTTTCTAACTCCCTCATGAGCTTCTAGTCTAAATTTGGGAATTTTCTAACCAAAGCCCCAGAGGATGCTAACTGAAATTTCGGCCATGATCTGAAATAATAAGATAGAGCATAACATAACGTTGTTTATAAATTAGTAATTGATGTGTAATTTTAGCTCTAGGGTGGCTAAAATTTCTTAAGTGAGTCTGGAGAACATAATAAACTTTTTAAGTTAATAGTTCTATTCAATTATGTATTTTGAAAGACAAAATCATTCTTGACTGTATAAACAAGGAGAGCATGTAGTAATTTAAAATATTTTTTTACACTGTCACTGCACAAATTTGCCAACATTTTAAAGTGGTTTATTAACACAAAATATGAATTAAAAAGTTAGCATCCCAGCAGTAACACACCTTTTTTGCATGCAGAATTAATGGCTCTGCAATGAGTATAAGATCCCATGAACTCCACTGGTATTCTCAGCAACATCTATAATTAAAATGTCCAGTTTTACTCCAAAATTTCTTGAAAAAAGTTTCACAAAATGGATTATAGACACTCTCAGATCAACTTCAAATGTATATATATAGCTTTACCTCAACAAAAAAAATTAAGGAATTTTTATTTTAAAATTGTATTGTGGTGATGCTTTATTTCCTCGCTAATAATTTGATTAAGCAGTTCAGTTTAATGGATTTTTTCATTAAGAGCTGAAGTACATTATTACTTTGACTTATTATTATTCATATATTTATGAAGAGATATTACTCTTTTTATTAAAAAGGTTCAATTGCCCAGGAGTAAGGCTGCTGTCTTATGTGGGGATTCCTGCTACTAAGGAACTTGCCTAGGAAGCAGCAATATTAACTCTCCATCACCTCTTCACTTTACAAATTAGATGCTCTCAGCAAGGTGAAAATAACAGATGAGAAGACAATGCAAAATGTTTTTAAAACATTCCATGAGATTTAGGAACACAGCTTCTGTGTACAGTACCTGTATTATAACTGGTTTTGATGCATTGCTAACTGCCTCCAAAACTTACAGTAATGGAAGCTACAAAGAAATATAAAAATCAAAATAGAGGAAAACACTGAAGCAGACTTGAAAGACCAGAAGAAAAAGAAGACACTAAGAACCAACGCTTATATACACAGCAAGCTAAAACAATGCTGAATTATTAACAAGAGCTAGTTTTTGACTGCAAGCTTTAAGCTGAGCCTCTGCTATTCCCATGCTCAGCACTGACAACCACAGATACTGTCGGGTGTGCTGCATTAGCAGTCAACCTTTTGGTTTTGCTTGTGCAGTACAGGATGCATCCTGCATGCCTCTATTTCATAGAAACTTTTAAGACTGTATGCTTTCAAATCTCCTGTCTAAGCCTGACATCACTGCTGTAGGCACCCTTTATAGACAATGGGGAGAAATAAACCATTGAACCATTTATTTTGGATACTCTGTTCTGGGATACTGTGAATTACTTGCTGAGCAGTGTCACTCACACAAGTGGTGTTTTTTAAAAAGCTAACTATCCAAAACCTCTCCAGTGTTGACACTGAACCGTGCCGTAAATCAAGTCCCTCCAGTAAAAGTCCTTGCAAGGTGTTTCAAAGATAAACTGAGACTTTTCCTTGAGTTTCAATGCCTCCAAATAGTTGCTTATTAAGTCTTATCAGAGGAACAGAGCCATTAGCGTGACCCAGGTACAGCATAGAGCACAGAAAAGCAGGAGTGAAGCCTCTCTGTCAAGATTTACACAGCCTTTTAAAGATATTTTAACCAATAGTTACTAAAAAAGTACATTATTTTCACTTTCCTACCAATTATTCAGTAACATGACTAGGAACTGAGGAATTTTCTATCCAATCATTCCAAACTACTTTTACTGTAGAACATGGAGTAGTAGAAGGAGAAGAAGGTTTAGAGAACAACAACAATCCTCCATTTTGGTATTTTTTACTCTTACCTATTTACTACAAAGAGAAGCCCAAAACCTCTAAATTTTTCACCCTGTGACAATCTTACATAGTAGTCTATCACCTAATTCACACCACTGTATTTTCTAGTTCTTGTCTGACCGTTGGTAATTTTTTCCAAGGTTGGAGGCTAAAACAGTGTTGTTCCGGGGGGTAAGAATCCTTAAAAACAGGCAGAGAAATATTCTCGGCACTCTGGGTTCCTACAAGTGTATAGGTCAGTTTATTTTCAGTTAAAACAGAGCAGTTACTCTCCTGGTTACACCTAAATTTGTCGACCTACCTACTTCCAACATCCATCAGGCACAGGATTTATATTCCTATACAATAAACACAAAGAGGTTGCCTTCTCCAACCTGAGCATCTTGCTTCAGGCATCAGAGAGAGACAAACACACTTGGAGGCAGTCCTAAGTAATGAAAGCAGGTGTGAAGAATTATCCTTGGTACTGGCCAGTTCTCTCTGAATATTACAGTGACCACTTGGATGACTACAATAGGTTACACACAATTCTTCAATAGCTAAATTTGGGGTAGAGGACATACACTTCTTAACAAAGCCTAGAAAACTGAGCTCAACCATGTCTAGAACTTTTAGTTCAATCTTTCAGAAATTCATATACTGCTACTTTCCAAAAACTTTTTTTTTTATCTTGACAGCTGTCATTAGTCACAAAGCCATTAACTTGGCACCTGCAATGTTGCTATGAACAAATTTTTGAAATAGTTTCAGGAGAAAAAAGGGTTGAATCCTCACACTGAATATCTGTGCCACTAACCTTAATGACTTAAAACAGTTTTGACCTTTCCCTTCTGCAACAGTAGCTACAGCATGTTAAGTGTCCGAATGTACAAACATGCTTTGACAGATGCAGGCTGAAATGCTGATGGAGAACACACCACACTAGAAGAGCCAGACAGCACAGAGCTTCAGCAAGAATTGCTGAGTTACTTGCTGTACACTGTGCTTATGCATCCACTCAAAGCATGTCTTGTTGAGTGAGAATAATTAATGTATTTCAATGGACTGTCAAAGCTGTAGCTGCAAGACAGACCTGGAAGGTCATGGTGGTTTTTTTGGGCATCACAGACAGAGACCACAAACTTCACCGTCTCTGCACATTAACAGGTACCAATGCTGATCTCAACTAAAATGACCGGTAACCACCACTCAAGTCTACTTTTGAGTAGACTTGCAAGTAAAGCATGAGCAATTTACAGAATAAAACGTGAATAATTTACATGTAAGTAAATGTTGTCAAGCCCTCACAATATAAAGCATGTGTCTTCTCACTGAGACCCCATCCTCAGTGGCAGCCTGCCATGTTAAAGTTAATGGGAAAGCTTCAACCAATTTCAACAAATCAAGGATTTGGCACTCCTTTCAGACTTTAAGCATTTATGAATTAGTTAGCAGGTTAAGGTATAAAGAAAAATACTATTTTTCACTTGGGAGTGGCACATTGTAGCTGAGGGAACAGAAGCATTTTACATGCACTGAGTTTAGGTGTGCAGGTGTGTACAAGGTACAGGGAGCACTGCTAGCTTTGCCGGTGCTTGTTAAATGGCCAACTGAGATTCAAGGAACTGTTCAAGATCCCTCTCCACATCTACAACACATTCAGGAATACGTCTTATTTCTCAGCCCTCCTTGCTCAGGAGATCTGCTTTTCATTGTCACAAGGAAAGGGCTGGATACTAACTGCTGCTCTCCACTCACCCCACTCTACCAGTATTGAGCACTTTGGGTGCACTGGGGGTTCTCACAGTTCTTAAAAGGAATAATTTAAGCTTCTAAACCCAGCAGGTTTATCCTGTGCCTTAGAACTAGGGTTGCAGTGTCTGTTATGGTCAGTCTGCATTTATGGTTTCATAGCTGCTCTTCAATTCAGCATGCTTCTTGCAGCTATGTGGTCACTTAAAGCACAAGTTCAATGTCAGATGTGAATCTCTCCTGTGGTTTTATTTCAGACTCCCTGAAAATTAAAACCAACACTTTATAAACAAACTCCAAAGGGAAGGAAATTAGTCTCATCACACTACAATATGCTCTGAGGCACCCTCTTCAATTTCTTTTTAAAATAGCTGTCATTTATTGCTTCCCCTCAGCTCACAGAGTAGAGATCTAAATTTACCTCATCTCTGTGTGAAATCCCTGCTGACAGTTGTAAAATGAAGTGTGTGTACAACCTCACTGCAGGAATATGCTTGATTTTTCCCTTTATTTCCCAATTATCTCATTTATAAACAGTTATTGAAAAAGAAAGGGTCAAAGCCAAAAGAAAAGTCTATCTTAAAGAATATGTTGAGGGAACCAAATGACATTCACACCATCACGAAGGCATGTGTGTTTATTTCTTGGTTAGACTGTATTAGCTGTAGCGTCTTTCTAAGAATACAATGATACTTTGTGGAACATCTCTTTATGCCAGTGATGGACACTGGCAGATATTCTTAATTCAATCCTGAATTTATTACTTGTAAATAAACCTATTTCTGTAACTACAGCTTTTATGAAATTGAATCTAAGTTAAGACACAGAAATGAACAGGCTATGGCTTCCAGGCAGGTCACTCAGAGCAGGATCCACATAGCCCAATAAAACACGTTTGTGACATAGGGTATCACTAACTATAATGCTTATAAAGAAATACTAATACAGCTAAACTACATCACTCCCACACATAAGTAAAATTGGACAAGCAGCAATACCCATTTACTCTCTGAATCATTAATGTCTTAGCTTTTGCAGAAGGAGCTTCATTACATTGTCATCTCTTTATCACACAAATCAAATTCACTTGACTGCAACGTTTTCAAGAATGAATTATTAACAGTCATTTCTATAATTACATCTTCCTTAACAAAGCTTGGAATGACTAAAAAAGCCTGACATGGAGACTGGCTTGCTTGCTGGCTACATCAAGTGATGGAGTAAGGCTTTTTATTTATTCAGGACTGCAACTTCCTGAACATGATAAAACTCCCTTATCTTGGTGCTAAGGACACAACACTAATCTGCAAGTGTCTGTCACAAAGAAGCAACTGAACAATTTAAATTTACTTTACTGTAAGATCTACTATAGATTTATTAAGTTCTACTTAAAACTCATCTTCTTAGGGAGACTCTTTCATTTGTTAGTTTAATCCAATTTCTTTACATACTGTTCCAAAAAAGCTAGAGAGAGAAGTAGACATATGACTGCCTATTCTGGCTTCACATTCAAATACAGTAAAAGATTAATGACACACAACATATTCCTGGAAGTCACCCTGATGGTTTGATACGACAGATTATGTTTGCTTTCAAGTGTTTAAGAGCTGAATGCCTGTTGGGTTTACAGTCTAAAGGCCAGTGTCCTCAGCAAACCCGTTCATCTGAGCTTTCAGGTTTTTAAGCGCAGTTCTTGTTAAGTCTGTACAGTAAAGGCTGTCATGTATAAGTCATTAAATGAATGTTTTCATGCATGCATGAATTTTTTTTGTTTGTGCATGAACATGAACTCATCATGACTTTGCCCTTAGCATGAAAGCAAAATGGAGTAGAGCTAAATACCACAGTGTAGTGAAGAGCAGATCTGGCATTTATCTTACTGGGAAGGAATAGATAGTCAGCGCTACAGAGCCACTGGTCAAAGCTCCTTTGGCTGCCTAGACCACTTTTCAGGTAAATCCACACATGGTAACCACATTTCATGTCAGTCACACCTTTCTGTCCCATTCTGTTTAGACACTCACCACATCCAAGTCAATCCTTCAATTTGGTCCCACTTTATAAACTGCTGCTCCTCATAACTTAAGCATAGCTTAACAGACTGTCAGTGAATTTGCACATGACCAAAATTAAGACTTGAAAGCAATTTTTCACTTACATCTATTATTAATTCTCTGCTTAGGACTTGAAACATACTTCATTTAAGATGCAGGTTGTTCCTGATTCAAATAGTTCACAATCTTAAAAAAAGAATTGTGCCTCACCAAGGTCTAATTTGCTATATTTCCATTTGCTAAAATTGTCTCAATATTCTAGACCCCAGTCATTTGCAACATCACTACAATTCTGGATATGTTCAGAATCAACATTTATGTCACACTGGTACATCTAGGTTGTGGCAGAAATCACACAGGACACATTGTGAACTGCAGACAGAAATTAAGACTTTTGTTTATAAGTGACAAAAGCCTTAAGATGGCTTTGAAATAGTAGTAAAATAGGTTTGTCTTAGTGAGGAAAGACATAAGTTACTGTATATGCACATACCACATCATATACACAAAGAGAGCTCTACTTATTCTACAAAGCAGCTCTTGACTGGAAAAGTAGCACACATGAAGGAATTTGCATAAAAATTTATTAATAAAAAATTCAAAATATTTTTGAGTAACTAATTATGCCAGTCAGATAAATCATAATTGTATCTTGTACTGTATGGAGAGCAAACTACATAAATGTACACTAAGCATCTGGGAAAAACAGCTCAGAGGAGGTTTTTCTGTATTATCTGAAACTAATTCTAAGCTTTCATAGAACCTTCTGCAAAATGATGGGATTAAAAAATATACCTTTATTTTAATTATATCAAAACCAAAGATTTATGTTTTGAGCTTGCTTTTCTATTTTAACAATTCCATGCTCTTCAACTTTCCTGAGGCTTTTTTTTTCAAGTATTGTTTACTCCTCTTATTCCAGGAACAAAAGAAAATCCTGTCCCAGATTCTCACCAATTCTGCTCAAAGCATGCA
>NW_008239110.1:5626614-5648946 GCF_000691975.1 Corvus brachyrhynchos
GGCTGTCTAGTAAATATTTATTACACTGACATGAAGCAGGAAAATACTTTCCCTCATTTCCTACAAACACAGAATTAAAACAAGGACAGATGAAGCAACTTCAGTAGGGCCACACAGGATGTTGGAGAGAGAGAGAAAGAGATATTCTGAATCATTTGGATCTCAGCAAGTCTTTTAATTGCAAATCCTAAACAAAGTTTAAACACAGGAAAAAAGCAAGGAGGTCTGTAAAAGATCATTCAACAGACTAATTACTGAATTAATTTGGAAAAAGCAGAACAGAAGGTCTTTAACTTGACATGAATTCTTACCTAGAACATCTTTTTCATGTTCAGGGACGAGAACTTTCCATTTGGATTCCTCTGGATCACTGAAGTCAATGTTGATTAACCGATAATTTGGAGAATGGCGGTTTGTCTTGAAAGTGAACACTGTTCCTT
This sequence comes from Corvus brachyrhynchos, assembly GCF_000691975.1. NCBI lineage: Eukaryota > Metazoa > Chordata > Aves > Passeriformes > Corvidae > Corvus > Corvus brachyrhynchos. Next base: position 5,627,055 of record NW_008239110.1, read on the forward strand.
CATTGGTGACATACTCATACTCGGCCTCAAAGTTATCTATCAGCTTCACCCATTGAAGAATTCCTGCAAGATCAGACATAGAATGTCAAGTCTTCCTCTCCTCAAACAAAACCTTTCAACACCTGAGGGCAAGGCCTTCCTGACAATTGCTGTAGGCGCTTTCTCAAACAATGGCGGTGACCAGAAGTAGTACAGCTATGGAAAAGCCAAAATGCATACCAAGTGGAAAAATGCCAGTTCACAGACATGTTAACATGACTGGTTTTGAGGAATTTTTAGCAAAATACACGCAACAATACTTTCAGAATTCTGGCTAGTATTTCACCAGCTTTCCTAAGGAGCTGCTGGAGAGCTCAAATGTTTGCTACAGAAATGCTTCTTCCACAGTGGCTGCTGAGAAGCCAATGCCATCGAGCACATCAGGTTCTCATCAAGGGAGTTCACAAGTGCCCCCTCCTACAGACTTTGAATGAAGGGCTGCAGCTGAGTTGAAAGACTGCACTAAGCTTTCAAGCTCAATTTTATTTTTAACAGCTTTTCTGAAATTATTATTTAATTATAAAGAAATGTTTGGGGATTTTAGTTCCTGCAAAAAATTTTACTTTGAATGGAAAGTTTTCCATTCTTCTTAAAAGCCCAGAACTTCTCCAGAAGAGAAATGATGCTATTGGAATGAGTACAATAAACTTCAACATAAGGAATTTCCCTTTCAACTCAGAAACAACATTCCTGAAATGCTGTTCTGCAGAAGCTTGTCACCACCAAAGGACTACTACAGTTAGCTAAAACATCTGTGTTTGAGAAGAATGAAATTGCTTTTTCCCTATCAAACTCCTAGAGTATCACAGTAAAAGAAGAGGACTTTTCTCAAACATGAATTACCTCAGTTTCAGACGGTGGTACAGAGTGGGTAGTACTGACTCAACCTGGAAATGGGATTTTAAGACTCCACTGCTTTTTATTCACATTTTCCTGTTTTTCAATAGGTTGAGAGGTTAGTAGAAAGAAAAAGCATCAAGGCTAGATAAGGTATGCAATATACTTGTTATATCTACAACCCAACCCATCATCCAAACTTACTATTTTAAGTATCATACTTTAGCTGTGCTGAAAAACCAGAATCCATATTGATATGTGAAACTAAAGCTCTTGTATCTTAAAATAACATTTAGTGTACTGTCTGCCCTTTTCCTAAAGCTACAGGTTGGGTCTTTGCTTTTAAGTATAAAGAAATAATCTGTTCATAAATCTGTTTGTGAAACTCTATAATGCAATGTTTGCATCAATATAAAAGCATTTCAGCTTATTTTATAGTATTAAAAGCTGAGCAGAATAATGCAAGTAGATCATAGCTGAGCTGTAATTACTGTAAATTAAAAAAAAGAAAAGAATAATTGAGGAAGCAATAAGATGACTAAGGTCATTTAAAACCCATTAGATGTAATAACAGAGTATAGTTCAGCCTGATACATTCATAAAGTTTGTATTTCTTAATTGCCATTTTGGTTTAAGGAAAACTTCCCTGTCTCTTTATGCAAAGTGATAGATAAGCCAAAAATTCTACTTTGCATACTGTTGTAATACAAACTTTCCAGATAATCCAGTCAACTTAGTATCCTGAGTGAATACATTGCCCAAATTTTGATTTTTGCTGAGATCCAAAGTTTTGCTCTTCTCAAGAGATTTCATGGTGAAGAAAAATCCTGCTAAGTCATTTCAGCTGCTGTGAGTTCTACAAAGAAAACCTGCTTTGATGCCCAGTAAAAGCAAATCCAGCCTACAGTGAACCCTGATAAACACCAGTGAAACCATTTCAAGATCCCAAGTCACATGCACAGGCATTTCAGTAAATAAAAACTTTAACTGCAGAGTAACACCATAACAATACTGGTATCTGACAGAATGAAACCATTAAACTGAAGAGCAAGATTTCATAAAAAGAAATTGCCAGACTGTTGAAAACCCCACTTTTTTAATGGCAAATGTGCACAATAGTTGTAGTCTCCATGAGTGCAACAGAACTTGGATTCCATGAAGAAAAAGGACAATAATGTGACATTAGGGATTTGTATCGCTTCCTTGCAACTCGTTCATCCACTCCCAAATGAACAGCTAGTAAAAAAGTGAGAAGGTTGATGTTCTACAGGGGTACACTTACTTGTTAGTATACAAAAACAAGAGCATCCATCTTACTAAAGTGGCTTTTATGTAGTCCTTAGAAGACAAATACTGCAGATGAAATACTTCTAAACCACTGTCTCACTGAAGTGGTTAAATACGCCAACATCTAATCCAGGATCAGAGGCGGTAACGAGGCAACTACAAGCAGCCCTTACACCAGACACATTATTACTGCACAGGGTATGTGCTGTAGTTTCTCCAGGGAGAGGAGGAAACCCTTTGCCATGACACAGATATCAGACATAAGAGGATGCTTCTTTATGGCTGGTTGCAGGTGACCTAGTTGTGGCTGTGACCGAAAGGATGTTCTAGCATTGCCTCAGATCCTCCTGCTTAGGTTTCTCCTTTGGGCTAGGAAAAACAACCTGGTGACAAACACAGGAAGTTCACTGGGCAGTAATATGGCTGAAAAGTGATGGGGACAGACACCATTTCTCCCCAGGTCATGCCAGTGGCAACACAAGGAAGGAACAGGCCCACAGAGCTCACTAGCATGGCACTGCCCCCCTGTCAAGCACTCTGGCCTTGCTTCTCAGTAACAAAAAGAACAGTAAGTCTGTAAGTTATGACTTCAAAAAGTACTTGAAAAACAAGGTGAAGCATGGACATTCAGTCCATTCTTCACAAAAAGACAGGAGGAGAGGGAGGAGTTGAAGAACTGGATCTTGATAAGACACAGGTTTCACCAGCAGCCCTCTGAGAACATGTCTTTGAGGAGAGTCACTGAGAAGTGGCATTTGTATAGTCTAAGGCTACTCTTAACACCTGTACCACTGAAGACTTCAGTTTAATCCACATAAGCATACAATGAGACAGATTTATTACATATAGGAAAAGCATGACAGTTTCCTGTATACTGCTGCTATACCCTAATCCTCTCCCCTGCCAGTCCTCCTATTAAAATACATTGCTGAAAAGATACAGATGGTTTTGCCTATATCCTTTGTACCAGTCAGTTATTCATCATCACATAACTGTATTACAATAGGAACTGCAGGTAGAATTCAGTGGACAGTAAAGCCATGCCACACAACAGAAAATCACAATCCTACAGAGCTAGGCTTCTGCAAAGGACAAAACAACATTCAGTGTACAGACAGAATTTTTAAACAAAGTTTTTGGACCCATAGAAGATCAAAAGAGAAATTGTATCAGTAAGCATGACAGAATAAGCCCTAAATCATGTACTGGCCTCTGAACATAGTAAAACATTCCTTGGTCTGCTGAGAGCTCTGTTTGATGAAGCAGGTCTGTAACTGAATGATGACAACTACAGGAGAAGGAAAAGCTAATCTGAACAAATTGATAACAGCATAAATTACCACAAGGTCTTGTTACCAACGCCCTTAGACAGAAAAGACAGAGTTGCTGACAGTCACTGTTAATCACTTCACAAAATGTTCTCAATACTTCCATATTTCATGTTTCATGGAAAGGCCAAACAATCAATTCATGGCAAATAACCTCTTGTCTGTGCCTGCTGGAGCGACAGGGTTTAATGGTAGGGTTATCTGACGCTGTCAAAAAAAGTTTTCAAAAGGCAAACACTTGCATTTGGCTTTTTTCATGTGCTCTAGCAATCAAAATTATCAGATGAAGATGTAAATGTTCATCTCCATAAATTCCATTGTGTCTTGACATTTTTTCTAGACAGTTTTTCTAGAAATGGGACAGTGCTGAGAAAGCTCAGGAAATGAACCAGGAACTTTGGCTCATAACAATAGGACAGGTTTTCTAACCCAAAGAATGATGCCACATTTTACTGTGGTACACACATTAAGTAAATAAACTTCTACTCAAGGAAAGATCATGATTTTTTAACTCCTCGATTTTCATAGAATTACAGAATATTTGGGTTGGAAAGGATCTTAAAAGCCATTTAGTTCCAACTACTTTGCCATGGATAGGGTCACCTTCCACTAGACCAGGTGCTCAAAGCCCTGTCCAACCTGGATTTGAACACCTCCAGGGATGGGGCAGCCACAAACTCTCTGACAACTGTTGTTTCACAGTACTAATCCACACTAGGTTTAATGTTCAGTAGAAGACAGATAATCTCATGGTACACAGCATAGATCAGATTGGAACAGACTGCTTCAGGGCCCGTGTGACACATTCATAACATATTCTGGGAACTGAACAGCAGAGTCCTTCACTCAGACATCTACTTCCACATCAGAATCTAATTTCTTTTTGAATCATGCAATACTCAGCTTGCTCTCAAGCTCTTGTTCTGAGCCAGGCAGCTAGTGAAAAGAACTCAGGGCTTTTTTCCTCTTTTTTCTTTAAAGCCACAAATATTTAATTGTCTCACTCCGGTCTCCAAAGGCAAGAGAGATTTCCAAACAATTTGGACTCTCTTTAAAAGCAAGATCTCTCTATGTCTTGGGACCTGACTTCACTTATAAACATCTGAGAGAGGGAATACTGGAAAGGTGATATTAGGATGTTCCTGAAAGGAATGAAACTTTTGTGTTTGTATTGAGAGGGTACCACTCATTTTGCAGATGATGGATGACAGCTACTCAATGATCATGGAAAGTTAATGTATTTGCCATCTAAAATATAAATAAATGGAAGGAAGCAATATTCATTCCTTTGAGTTAAAAAGTTCAGACATGTCAAGATATAATCAAAGATTAATTCAGAAGAAAGAAATCAAGCACTTTTATGAGCAGACATTTCTCAATCAGTTTCAAGGCTCCAGTTTTACTTCCACTGGGATAATCACTCAAAAGGCAGAAGAAGAGAATAAATATGATTAATTTTGAAGGAGTTATGCCCTCAGACAGCAGAACATAGCAACAGAAAAGCAGGCATCAAAGGTAATCTCTCTCCCCCACACTACACTTTCTCTAAAATAAACGAATAAAAGCACGAATACCTCATCTAAAAAATAACTTCATTATGAATATTATTTACCCTGGGGGTGTTCAAAGCCAAGTTGAATAAGGCCTTGAGTATAACCTGGTCTAATGGGAGGTGCCCCTGCCCATGGCAGGTAGGGTTGGGACTGGATGATCTTTAAGGTCCATTCCAACCCCTCAACAGTCTATGATTTTGTGATTTATATATGTAATGTCCAGTCAAACAGTAACAGCATGAAGATGTCCTTGCTCAAATTAACAGCAAGCTATTTAATTTCATAGAATAGTTTGTGTTTGAAAGGATCTTTAAAGGCCTATGCCAACCCCCTTGCAATGAGCAGCGACATCTTCAACTAGATCCAGTTGCTCAAAGCGCCATCCCACCTGAATTTAAACGTTTTCAGGAATGGGGCATCCATCACCTCTCTGGGGAACCTGTTCAAACGTTTTAACACACTCATTGTAAAAATCTTCTTCCTTATATCTAATCTAAAGCTACCCTTTTCTTGGTTTAAAACCACTACCACTTTTTGTATGGCAACAGGCCCTGCTAAAAAGTTTGTCCCCATCTTTCTTACAGACTCCCTTAAAGTTGAGAGGCAGCAGCAAGGTCTCCCTAAAGCCTTCTCTTCTCCACGCTGAACAACCACAGCTCTTTCAGCCTTTCCTCATAGGAGAGGTGCTCCAGGCTTCTGATCTTCATCATGGCCCTCCTCTGGACCCACTCCACCAGGTCAATGTCCTCACTGTGCTGAGGATCCCAGAGCTGGATGCAGTGTTTCAGGTGGGGTCTCATGAGAGCATGGCAGAGGCACAGAATCCCCTCCTGCACCCTGCTAGCCATGCTGCTTTGGATGCAGCCTACAATTGGCTATCTGGGCTGTGAGTACACATTGTCGGGTCCTGTCCAGCTTGTCATCCACCAGCACCAAGTCCTTCTCAGCCCCAGCAGGGCTGCTCTCAATCCCTTCATCCTGCAGCTTGCATTGATAAAGGGGGTTACTCCAACACAGGTGCAGCACCTTGCACTTGACCCTAAGGAACTTCATGAGGTTCCCAAGGGTCCATTCCTTCAGCTTCTCCAGGTCCATCTATATGGTATCCCATCCTTCAGGTGGGAAGCATCACTTGGCTTGATGATGTCTGCAGACTTGCTGAAGGTGCAGTCAATCCCACTGTCTATATAGCATCTCTTCCAGTACGGGACCCCCAAGTTCATATGGCCCCATCAGACCATAGACACTTGTCACCAGTGTCCATTGGGACACTGGGCTGTTGACCACTACCCTCTGGATGCGATCACCCATCCAATTCCTTATCCACCCAACAAGTCCACCCACCAAATTCGTATCTCTCCAATTTAGAGAGAAGGAAATTGTAGGGGATCACAAACGCCTTACAGAAATCCAAACAGATGACACTCTGTAGTGCTTTTATTGTTGCTAATTTTATTTGTTTTTATTGCTAATAATTTGCCTCAAAAAAAACCCATATAAAATATGTATTTTTACTTATATTTATGTATACATACAATTAAAAAATACAGTGACAAAACTCTGAAACTGACATTTAAGGGATATGAAACATTTTTATTAAACACTCTATTGTTGATCCTTCCACATATTTTTCAAGACAACTAATTTTTTTTCTCCCCATTTGTTAGGATACAATAGGCTTGTTTTGATATTCATTTCTGAAACTTTTTTTTAAAGTTACTTCTATCACAGAAAAGTTTTTCAGAAGATGGAAGAGTATTCTCCCTCCCACCACATTCCACTTTATAGCTGATGTCTGCTGTTGCCTCACCATCTCTTGTTCATTTTCATTACAAAGGTTTTGATCCACTTTTTCAGGCTACACAGCACATACTGACTCATCCCTTTGATGTGACTGTATATAGCACTGGTCATAGCTTATTTATTTATTTAGAGAGCCTGATAAATTGCAAGACTAAACTAAAACACAAAAGGTCAAACAATCCTATTTTCAACACTGAAGTGGACAAACATTACCTTTTTCCACCTGCCCTCAAGCCACATACATGCTTTCCTCAGTGTGGGGAAAAAAAGAACAACCTTCTAAACAAAAAACCAAAAACCTTCTGACAGATAGCCTTGCTCTTACATTCTTTCTTGCAATCTTTCTCTGCCAGTCTGGTACAAAGCAGTTCCAGCTGACAATGACTAAGCAACCAGCAAGCTGTGAACTTCTGTGTTTGCTCAATTTTTATCACAACTTTTCAAGCCAGTGGTTCTCAAGTATTTTTCACTAGCTCCTATTCCCCTACATATGTCCTCCCACCACCTCACACTGTTCCCACCAGACACAAACTACCAACCTCCAAGCAGCCCAGTACCCAAGCATAAGAGCCCCTACCAGTGTTCTCTCTCTGGAAAGCCTTGTACCTCCTACTTTAAACAAACCTGTCTCTAGCTTCCCTTTCCAATCCAATAATTCAGGTGTGCTTTCCCATTAGCCAACTCGGTCAGCTTTTTGCATTCCAGAAATCACTGCAGCCTTTCATTAAGGCTATGCTTCTATGTGCCCAGAGGTTATAAGAAGAGCCACCTCTTCTGCTCCCCATGCTGGTTTATATCCTTTCTTTTTTCCCTCTGTTCTCATGCTTCAGGTCCCCCCAGGAAAAGCAAAGTGGGGCTCTGCCCAGAACTCTGAGTCAGTAACTCACAAAACAGTGCTACAGCACTCACAAGAGGATCCTGATTTTTTTATTTCCTAGCTGCTACCACAATACAAAATAAAGAAAAAGGTCAATATTAAGGACAACTTCAACAAGACCAATAGGCAATGTCATGCTGGTTTAAGTTCATAGCCAAGGGTGATTAAATAGCTTTCATTTATTTCTTCTTGCACACCCAACAGACTGGTGCTAAATTCCTTTTCCACTGCACCAAATCACATATTCAAAAGAGTAAACAGTCAAGGCTGACAATCTAATCAAAAAGAGACAATCTCATTTCTCAAGAAAAAGGAAAAAACAAAATTACTACCAGGCACAGAAGCATGAAGAGACATGCTACAAAAAAAACCCCACTGTTTTTGCAGTTTGGTTGGGGTTTTTTTTGGTTTGGTGTTTGGTTTTTTTTGGTTGGTTGGCTTTTTTTTTTGTTTTGTTTTGGGGTTTTTTTTGGTAAGGTGTACAAAAAGGTTTGCTAATATATAATAGCTTGATTACTGTGTATCCAGCTGTTTGGCTACTATGAGGCATTTTCAGTATACTAAGAACAGTTAAGCAAGGTGATTAATGAGAGTTTTCTTGTTTGACTGGTTCAACAAACAAGCAAACCTGAGTGCTGTATGTACTATGGAAGACAAGTGTGATAAAATAGCTACTAAAAATTGTGCCTTACAGTGCTCAGCTGCTGGGTAAATACATGTGTTTTTTAAGAAATACTTAGCATTAGATCACTTTTAAATGTTTGTAACAGGAGTCAAGAGTTGAAAAGCCTACTAGCAGCTTAGCAAGATAAGTAGGGAAATCTGGAGTCTTGAATGAGGGATAACCTGGACATGAACCCACAGTGCTGTTCTTCCTGACCCAACAGGCACTGCACTCCTGCTACTGATTCATAAAGCAAAATTATACCATACCAGCTGGCTATGGTCAGTACCATATCAGTTGGCTGACAGAGTGGTCAAATCCAGACAAGAATCCCATTATTTTGTCCCTGATCTTTCAAATCCTCACCCCATAAGGAAGTAAAGAGGCAAGCACAAAGGGAAGAGCTCCCATATCCACAGTTACTTGAAACAGAGTACAGCAAGGGAATTACCCCAAAAGCTTAAAGAGCAACCAGCTGTCTTCTCCCAGTGGGGTCTTCTCCCAGCATTGTCTTGCCACAATACTGTGAATTATGACAGGTCTTGAGAAAAGCAGTACTTGTAAAACACTGATATGAGCTAATAAAAACTTTTTTAGAAAGTGTGTTTGGTTAGTTAGTTGTAAACATAAAATTCCCATCAGTAAACCTGGCCATTTCTAACAAAGAGTTTTGTCACAAAAACTGTGCCACAAACTGGGTTAACCTGGTGGAATTCACAAGAGGCCTGTGATAGTAGGGGAGGAGGGAAAACAATACCTCCCCAAATCTCTTATCTTTTCAGACTAATTTAAAATCCCCATTAAAATGAAGCTATTATGTACTTGTCACAGGTTACTTACCACAGTGATTTTCTATTCTAAAAAGGAGCATTCTTGGCACAAGTAGCTCACAATGGCCCACTTAAAAACCCAGCAAACAACCTGAACATTTGAAGAGGAAAATGACTCAGTCTGTATACAGTAGAAACCCTGTGAAGAGGGGAAGGGAAGCATGAAGAACATTTTAGCTAATCTGGGAGGCAGAAAAGATGCTCAGATGCTCCCTGTACAGTTCATGGAAAGAAACAGAAACACTGCAGTGTAGATTATCTTCTGGGGAAAACAATCTGACAAGGATTATCACAGGAGACTGCACTGCAAATTTGATTAATCTACAGCTGTTGACAAAAATATGACATACAGTAAAGGGGGAAGACCTATTGACACACCTAAATTTTTAGATGTAGAAACAGACAAGTTAAATCCTTTTAAGTTTCCTAAATATTTAGAAATACACTTCTCTCATTTATTAGATGTGATCTCCATTCAGAGACAAGATGATTTCCCACTCAACGCAGGGCAAATTAACTTCCACTGAGCCACAGCCTGAGAAATACATGAAGAATCAATGAATGCACAGGACACAACTTTCTTCAGTACAACAGAACTAATAAAGTGTCATGCTTCCAGAGGGTCTTTGATGACATCATTATCACCTCACTTATTATTTAAAGGGAGTATATGCAAAAAGAAGCAACAACTCATGCTGTGCAGGAATGAAATGCATTAACTCAAGATTACTAAAGCAATAATTAAGTGGCAAATATTGGACAAACCACGTTTCATAAAAAGTTAACTTGTGAGAAAGTTAAACCAGAGGTTTCCAATTCATCAAAGCAATTTACTTTGGATTGTTAGCAGAACCATTCTGTTCCGTTTCTTCGTGATTCTTGTGGAACAATCCGAGTCTTCCCTTTCAGCGTCTGATTGAAAAGGTGCAAATTTACTTTTTTATTTGTATTGTCTAGACAGACAGCAAAAATGGGATAGGCATGTAATTGAGCATAAATATGGAAGAATTTCACAATTTAAGAAGGCAAAAGAGGGTTTTACAGTTTTGTTTTTTTGATTGAATGTGCTTATCTGCTTAGATGAATCTATTCAAAACAGCCACAAACTGTTCAATTTATTTGACATTTAAAAAGAAAATATTTTCTTGCAATAAAAACATGCCGTATATCAATAAGAGCAAAAACGGAAGACTAAACATTCCTTTCACCTACTAGGGCACGAAATATTTGAGCTCCTGTAAGCTTGTTATGGGCTATATTGTGTTCCTTGATGATTCCCACAGTAGCTGACTCATCCCTGAATTCGCTGCCATCTTCCAAGTTCTATCAGGCAGATATTTATTAAGCATTTTCTATTTCCACACATGAAACATACTGTTTAATTCTGCACTCCTGTTTCTCCTCTCTTTTCCCAAGACAGATCCCCCCTTTATCACCCTGCTTCTCCACTCTACCCTGCAAATTTAAGTAAAATAATTCAACCAGCTACTGTGCTCTTTGAGGGAAAAGGACTTTTTTTGTCTCTCAGACAGACAAAATAAAACTTTATTCTGAGCAAGTAGGTCTCTTAACATATAGGTAAAAATATTTTTTAAAAATTGTGCCATGTTTCTAATCTACAGGAAGTTAGAAACAAAGCCCACAAATGAGCTACCCAGCCTTAATTCTAACAACCCTTAAGTACAGCACATTTACTCTTTCTAAATGATGACTTTACAATACAAATAATTTCAGAACTATGAGAAATTTGTTGACACCAGACTTGAAATGTTTAATGAGTATTTAATTTCCCATATGTTCAGCTGTGTGCTAAAGTAGACTAGTTCAGGTAAATCAAACAAGTCCCCCAAAATTAAAACAATAATGAAAAACTACATCAATAAAGTCTATACATGAAAGAGACGGCTTAAACTTTTATTTAATCATATGAAATCTGCCACCTCCCAACCTCTCCATATCCAGTGCAATATTGCCAGATTGCCAGTTTTCCAAATTTTTAAGTCCTCAGTGAAATGAGAAAAATTATAAAAACAATCACTTCTTCTAAATAACCTGTACAACATACCATCAAAGGGATCTAAACTATGAATCATTTCATGGAAACACAAATGGCTTTCACTGAATGCAAGGGCCTCAACCTAGAAACCACAATATTGCTATTCAGTACAAGAAGAGTTAGTAACAGGTAACTAGCCTATGAAATGTCTATGACAGGAATAGTTTATTATTGTGATCCCTTCATAGTTGAGGGAAGTGCTAACCTTTGTTTTGCTCCATCCAGACAAGAGAAGTCAGGTCTGCCTATTCATCTTTGCTGCTACAGCCAGGATGCTGCTGCAGAATGACAGTCAGTACATTGAGCACCAGAGCCTCTACAACCATAGTGTGGCTTTAGTCCATAAATACACACATGTGCATTTATCTTGACCTGCTGCTCAAACAGGACTTAAAATCTGAAGTATCTCAAAGTTAAACAGTGTAAAGGACACTTCTATAACCAGCCTCTGTGGGATTTTAAAGGACAGGTCCAAACACTGGAAGTGATATAAGGAACATAGATGTAAGAGGTCTATTACAGAAGGAGGAAAAAAAAACAGTAAGAAGGGAACAGAACAACCTAAGTACAAAATTACTACAAGATTGTAATACCAGTTGTGTCCCTTCAGTTCTGAGGTACATTCCATATATTAGGTCCTTTTGCCTTGATTACTAGCTCTTACTTTTTTTCTCTTCATTACAAAACCATAGTCCTGTCTCTTGACAGAAGCTTTCCTTGGTCAATCAGTTTCAACAATCTAGGTAACAGTTTAGTCAATATCACCTTAATAAGGTGTTAAAAATGTAAGTAACTAAGAATTCAATGGTCATTTTCAGCTTTCAGTTGCAAATTCAGACTTACTTGCACCTCTGTCTTCAGCAAGCGCCTCTCAGATATAAAAGCATTTTGACTGAAATAATCAGAGCCTCTCCAATGTTATTTCACCTCTTTATGGTCACTAAGTTGGAGTTTCACTGTCACATCACTGTCCTTAAAACAGCATCTCTATCAGATAAGTTACCTGCTAGATCCCAGGCTACCTATAATATCATCCATTTTCTTTCATTTTTCAATTTCCCTCATTCCCTTTTTGCCAGTCAGTACAATTTCTGAAATAACTAATATTCACTCAAATAGTCCTGCAACTAGATCTCTTTTTTTTCTGACATCTTCACAAACATCTGTGTCTTAATCAGATCATTTTCTCTCTCCCTTCAACTTTGTACTTTTTTTCAGATGCCACAGGAGAAATGTTGCCGCTTTAATTTTTTCAAGTTTCTTTCAGTTCCGTGGTATTTCCCTTTTCCTTTTTCTCCCTTTAATGTTAGAAGCATGTGAACTACAAGCCATGGGCACCTTTTGCAATCAGCACAGGGGTCCAAATCTGTCCAGAGAAATACTTGTATTTCACATGGACTGAATCATCCTGAAGGAGCACAGGAGAGCAGAAGCCTCAGCTAATGGTCTAAACAGGTACATTCAGTCCATCATCTTATCCCATCTACAGTCCAGAGGTGATTCTCTCTTTATCTCCAACACAGAATTTGGCAGTGACCAAAGTCCTTCATTAGAGCAGAAGGTAAGAAAATTCATTAATCATCTCATCCACTTTGGGTCTCAAAGCAGTCAATGATGTAACAGCTGTTGGATGAACATGTGGCTTAGAGCAACTTTGCCTTGTTGTCACATACCCAACTCAGCTAATAGCCCATTCAAGGAAACAGGTTTACAAATTTAAAACCAAACAGCATTACCCCATTTGTCCACCCCATAGGTCCTTTAAATTATACACCTCTCTATCAGCCAGTATTACTTGCCTGTGATAATCCAGTGCATTTTCCCAGTTATAGCTGTTAAACTTTATTTCATCTCTGAGAACACACTTGTCTAACACACTATGAATTGATCTATGACTTACAGCTGTCACTTCTGGGAAAAATCAGAATAGAAAAGAGGTTGTTTAAGGAGCTCTCTAGAAATGTAACTGTGCTTATAACTGCTCCTTCTAATCCACAGGTGGGTTCTGAAATTTCATCATCTCAGGTCACCGTAAACAGATGCACAGGAAGGGTGAATCTTAAAACTCTTCTTAAGAGAGTACAACACATAAACAGAGTCTTGTATGCAATGAAGAGACGTAAGTCTCTGAACTCTGGAAATAGTGGAACCTAGTGGTGCATGGCTTTGTATAAAGTCATTTGACACTCTAACTCAATTTATATTGTGATTCAACATAAACAGAGTGTCATCCAAGAATTCACACAGAAGAGAGATGTTACGAATATCAAAGTTGGAAGACAAATCTTCATTGACTTTCATACCTCTGATAATCCACAGGGGAGAGAACTTTGACTGAAAGTGGCTTAAGTCTAGGATGATAAAAATTTCTTCTGAAGCCTTCTCCACATCTCAGGTATCCATAAGGGTGCTCATTTGAGTGAATTTTCAGGGTATAACAAGATTAAATTTATGCCACAAGCTTATGTTCTCACCTCTGGCTGGCCAACTGACCTCCCACACACTCTTGTGAGAGTTGGACCACTGGGACTCCTGCATTATTCCATTACCACTGATTGCATTTGGGAGCCAATACCTCAAAAAGCAATGTGGGATTAAGCATCTCTTATTTCTGTAGAAAGCAGGCTGCAATTAAGGAACAGGAGACATTCATCCATACACATCCAAGAGAAAAACCAATGATTCAGCAGCAATTCTAGGTTATCCCATTCTGTACTATTGCTGCACTGTTGTTCACCTGATTACGCAAGGCAAAAATATCCTTGCAGGTTAGACAACCCAGTAAACAGAGCTTTAAACCACAAAAACAGGAGAAAGAGATTTCTCAACAAGGAAGATGTGGATGGGGTAGGCAAGCCAAGGGCCCGGGTGACAAGAATGAAAGAGACACAGCAATCAACGAAACAGAGCTGAAGTGGAATTTCTCCAAGCATAGGCATGTAAAGAAGGAAGTGCCTGCAGAACAGCCTCATGGAGAAGCCTCTCAAGCCTGTACTGAGGAATCAGCATGCCTGGGTGCCTGCTTGAACTGCCTCTACACTGATGCACACAACGTGAGAACAAACAGGAGGAGTTAGAAGTCTGTGTGCAGTTTCTGGACCATGACCTCATTGGGATCATGGAGACATGGTGGGATAGCTCACAGGACTGCCATGCTACAATGGATGGATAAAGGTTGTTTAGTAAGGACAGGTTGGCAAAGTAAGGAGGTGAGTTGTCTTTTATGTGAAAGAACAGCTGGAATTTGTGGAGTTCTGCCTTGGGACAGTTCAGGAGATGGTCAATAGCTCATAGGTTAAGATTAAAAGGCAGACCAGCACGGGTACTACTGTAGTGGTATATGCTGTACAGCACGTAGTAGTAGTCTACTGTATGCAGTAGCATATGCTATAAACTTCCTAATCAGGAAGAAGCAGATGATGCCTTCTTCAGACAACTGGAAGAAGACTCATGTTGACAGACCATTCTCCTTATGGTGGGAATTCTAGCCACTGTAATGTCTTCTGTGTGGAAGGACAACACAAGCAATCCAGAATTCTACAGTGCCTTGATGATAACTTCCCAAGGTGATCATGAAACCAAAGAAATAAAGGTGCCCTGCCTGACCTGATATGTACAAACAAGGAAGAATTGGATGTGCATGTGGAACGTGTTCGCAGCCTTGGCTTAAGTTTGGTTGTAGACAAGTCAGTAGTATTGTACTCTCTTTAGCCTGAAATATTCTTTCAACAAACAAGAGAACAAGTTTCTTCAGATCCAATATTCAACAAAGAGCTATTGCTGTATTTATTCTGTTTCCAAAGTTTCTGAAGAGAGAAGCTGCAAGAATCAAAAAAGCTAAGTTGTGTTCTATACAAAACACATACTGAGGAATACCTTTCAGTAATCCAATACTCTGGAAATACAAAAACCACCAATCAATAAACCAGCTAACTATGCCAACCTTCAACAACAGCCATATGGAGTAAAGTGCCATACTTTCAGCTCATACCATTGCGGCTACAAAGCCCAATACACAAAACCAAAGGCTACTCCAACTAGAAGGCAAGGAAGGAGCATTTCATGAAAGCACATTTGAAATACAAGTTGACACTTCCACTGTAACAACAGTGATGCTACCAAATAACCCTGGAGGACTTTTGTGTATTTCCTAGTACTAGACACAGAAGAGAAATGTTATCTATAAGCCAGTTAGCATTTTTTTGCAAAAAGTATCAGCACTTGAAGGGACATATGTGAAATTTTTAAAATATGAAAAAAAGTTTAAACATGGAAAAGTATTACTGGTGTAGAATGAAATAGAACATACACTGGTACGGCTGCTTATACTATTCCAATTTTTCCTTGTGACCTTTTAAATAAACTACAGAACTAAGAATGGAGTTTTTCATCTACTCATACATAACATACATACATACTCATACATACATAACAGAAAATGGAATGATAGTAGTGTTTATTTCATCCATAAATTATTATTTTATCCTTAATTTCTCCATTAAGGTAGCTAAGCAATAGACATATTTAAATATATATATATTCATTCAAACATAAAGTATTTCTAATTTCATTTTGTCTTAAAAGGAAGCAAAACTTAAAAAGCAACACATACCTGATATACCCTGAGACTCTTTCTGTAGATCACAGTACCACAGTCTGTTCACTGGATCACAGCCTTCTCTGATAGACAGCAAGACATATCGACCATCATCTGACACCTGTAAGAAGTTACAGAAAAATCAAAGACAATTCACTCTCTAAAAAAAATACCGACTTCAAAAAGTGAGTTCACACACGCAGAAAAATGTAGTGCCTACAACCACATTATCAATTATCTGAGGAAGCTTCTTGGTTCGCTTTTGCACATGCATGCGTACACACACCCCAGAATTTCTGAAATTGTGTCTGCTAGCACAGAAAGTCATCAATTAATCCTTCTTGCTACTCAGGCTTTGCAAACATACCCCATTTCTTGACAAAGCTTTTGCAAGTCCAACAAGGAAAGGCAGGAAGTAACAAGAAGTCATCAACTTAAAGTCTCCCTCTCCTGACTGAGCTGTTTTGAGCATATTCCAAAATTACTGTATCTTGATGTTTTATCAACAGAGCTGATAGAGAAGGCTGTTTCCTGTCCACATTGTTATGACCATATCTAATGGAAATTTAAGCCCCCAGTCACAAAATAGGAATCTGGCTTCTGGAAATTTTCCACTTGGCACTATACACATCTTCAAAACAATTCTTACACATATACTGTAATTACTTCTTAGATATATTTCAGTTTACATTTGCAACACTAGTTATGCAAAATATCTGTAGAATGAGTTACCCAAAATAAATTTCGTAAGAATTAGGTTCTAATTATACTGCTATTTCAACAGATCCACAAGAATGGGACCTAGCAGAACAGAAACAAATCTCAGTGTATGAAAGTTAAAAAAACTCCAACAATCACACACTCCTTGAAACAAAAACAATCCTCAAATGAGTGTTTCCAAATCGTATTTTTACAGGCATTTTGTTAAGAGTTAATTATACCATGAATAAAGTCCATACAGTCAAAAGCTCACAAGACAAACAGAAAAGAACACCTAAGATTCCTACTGTAGCCAAAAACCACCCCATTATATGAAATGGCAAAGACATCTTTAACAGTGCAGCCTGAAAAATTGAGATATTTTGCCTCCTTCCTTGAAACAGGTATATCTGGAAATGGAAACCAAGATTGGGTGATCTTTCTTGAAAGATGCATCTTCAGTGGTTTTAGATAAGCAATAATTGCAGGTGTCAATTTTAACTAAGAAAATGACTGCAATATGCTGCTTAAGCATCTGTCTGTACTCGTGAAAGCACCAAGTTTCCTTCACTTCCTCACCAACGGAAAAACCATACAAATTAATTTTAAGTTTTATATAAAAGTACAAATTTCAGTTAACCTCAAGAGTAAATTCTTTTACTCATGGTCAGAACCCACATAAATTTATTCTTTGATTCTGTGAGTAAAACAGTTAGAGAAGACTGATAACTTTACTCAAGAAAGAACAGAGATTTGCAAATTTCTGATGTTTTTGCAAGGGCAATTCAGAACCTCTGATGACAGCAAATCTGAGTACATCTAATTTTTCCTTCCATATTCCCAGCTGGACTAGTTAAGAGTTGATAGCAGTTTATGTTTAATTTGAAGTAAGAATTCCCGAAGTATCTTGCTGGTGGGATACCAATTACGTCTGTCTCTATCACTAAAGCTATTCTTATACCAGTGAGTTCTACAACCCAAAGGAATTTGACAGAAACAGGACAAGACAGTTGACTGCAGCAAGCTAAAATGTTCAGTATTATACTGCAGATTTAGACATCCACATTGCAAAGTTACAGTTTGATGAGCAATCTTGGCAGCAGCATCATCTTATGCAGTCTCCACCTCTAGCTCTTCCTACTGCTATAGTTGCTTGTGTCCATGCAAGTTCATTCCCCATGTCGTGCCAGTACAAGCATCCACCATTTGTGAAGTAAACCAGTTTGGGGAACTGATCTAACTGAAAAAATGGGATGTTAAAGCAAATTATAAAACCCCCAAAAAACAGAAAAGAAAAAAGAGTCCAGAGGAAAAAAAACACCCAAACAAACAAAACAAACAATCCAGGAGGGGAAGGAGAAAGAAAAAGGAAAAACCCCCAAACAATCCACAATAAAAAAAGAAGACTAAAAGAAGCCCCTCTGCCAGATTAGTATCTCAATCAGTTCACTGTTCAGTTGCACAAATCGCCAAGCTAACACACAGCGTCCAACAGCTGGAAACATGAATAATGGGGGCAGAGATTGCTAAAGGCAGCTCATATTGCAGCATTGAGGAATGTGTAATCACAGCCCAAATGCCACTGACCCTACACTGTAAACAGACAAGAGCCTGGGTTTCAGGATGGCAAAAGGAAATAGGATTTACCAACTATCATTTGGATTGTTCTTATACTGCTACATCATCTTCATGAGCTGAGCTGCAATCCTTGCTCTTGGCTCACAAATTTATGAACTGAAATTTTATACTAGTACCTCATTCAAATCTCAGAATTCATTCATGGTTCAGCATAAGGGAGACAGCTGCAATGTCAGACCTGTTTCCCACATTTAAGATGAAAAGGAAACATAGCTCAAGAATTTCAGAGAGAAATCTGGAATGCCAGTCAGTGCACATTTCTCTCATTAAAATAATTATTATAATTTCAAACAACACCCACTGGTAAAAGGTAAGCAGGTTATAAAGCAATTGCAATTCTTAAAACAACATTAAGTATGTGTCAAAACAGGACAGAAGAAATCCTGTAGCCTTTCAACTGGAGCTTTTAAAAACCTGCAGCATAACAATGATTTTACTGGCATAACACAGCACTAATCCCTAACTCAGCACTAGTAAAGGAAGGATTATTTCAAGAGCTGATGTTGGTATGTAGCTTTTAGTTTCACTACAACTGTCATTCAGTGAGTTGGCAATTTTGAGTTGTTAGATCTATTATTTCTTAAATATTTGTTGTGACCATATTACACCACACCAACATACACAACAGTATCACTAAGCTAGCTGTACTCCCAAGTACTATTTTATTTGGTCTTTCAAGCATCAAAATCTTTAAATCCTCCTTTATAGAAGAGTTTTGGTTTATAGTAGGGGCTTTTTTTGTGGGTTATTTTTTTACCTAGTAATTTTGTTTCAATGTTACCTGTTCTCTCCATTTTGATGAAAAGTAACCACTGCTTAGCCAAACATTAAGAGTAATTTACACGTCACTTCAATATGGCAATGAGCACCAAAATAAGAAAAATTAATTAAAGACTAATTAGTAAAAACAATCTTCTAACCACTCAAATATTTTCTTTTGTTACAAAATACAACTAAGTCATTATACAAGCCATATAAGGAACCCCAAAGGGTTATGAGGATCCACAGCAAAAGAAAAGTTAAATATTTTGTCTAACAGCAGCAGCACATATCAGACCAAAAATTCGTACATAATTAAACAAACAACAAAAGAATGAACAGGAGAAAGCTGTCAGGTTTTTAGACTTCCTGACTCTATGTATCACTCTAAAATGTCAATATGAACAATATTAGAGTGCTCTACTTTCAAGTCATGTGCATCCCAACAGTGAATATTAATGCAAGTTCTGTGAACACTACGTGGGGCAGTCACCACTGCCAGTCTCAGGATAAGGAAGAGCTCTCTATATTTAGTTCACAAATAGGGGCCCTTAGAGTGCATCATATTATATTAAGGCAGCTATATACACAAATCATTCCTTTATAGACAATAAATTAAAAGTTTTACTACCTTTGCCCTTTTTTATTATCAAGGTGGAAAAAACCTAATAACTGTGTAATTTGTTTCTGTGTAAAAAGGTACTAAAAATAAAACAAAAAAAAATTCAGTTATTAGATCCTATGCCCGTGTTGAGAAAAAGATAAACCCTCCTCCTAACTGCAGCCATTAACACTGTGGTAATCTACAACCTGATCTGCATCTGCAGTTATTTCACAAACTACTGCTCTTCATGCACTGGTGCCCTTTGCATATGAGACAGCACTGGCATTGCTATCCAATGCACTTCCAATGAAGCACAGCAAATGAATTATGTTAAAAAAAAAAAAAATCGAAGTTCACAAAAAATCAACAGACAGAATCAAAGCCTTCCAACAGAGCTAAAAGGTCAAATTACTAACTGAACACCATGTATCCAGCCAAGAAAGATCAAATAATCCAGAAAAAGAAAGATGTGTGGCAATAAAGATGCAGCCATGCAATGCATTAACAACTAGGAACTAAAAACTCATTGCATCAATAAGCTGCATTTTAACACTGCTACAATTTTCAACTATATGCTATGGATGTAACAGCTTAAAACCACCCAGAGCGAACTAGACTAGACTAGATTTTTTAAAAAATACTTATTTAGGACTGCACCCAGTCACCACAATAAAACACACTCATGACAGCAGTTACCTCCTCAACTTTAGATATATGCTGCACAAAGATTTTGCATAACACCACTGACCCTGGATATAACTCGACTAAAAATAATTCACAGGCAAGAAACTTTTCACTTGCTGAAGAAATTACCTCTTTTCTTATTTATGAGTATTTTAAAGCTTTCTATCAGATGAACAAAGGAAAATATTAAGCACAAAAATCCAAAAAGTACGTGGCTTCTACAGAGAAAAAAAAATACTGTAAACATTTGGCAAGTAAAGAGCAATTACACTGTCTGAACAGCCTCAAGTGTTCTAATACCACAGATGTGCACATGCACCTGTGCCACAAAGATCTGCCTGCATGATGACAAAGAACCCCCACAGTAGTCTCCCAGCCTTTCAAATTCCACTTTTATTATCTCAGTTTTTAATAGAAAAATCGAAGTTATTTTCTTTCCTAGAATAGGAAACAGTGTTTTCATTAAATGATTGTAAAGGGTTGTGGGGTTTTGTGGGTTTTTTTATGGGAGTTGAGGGGTGTGGTACTGGTTTGTTGTTTTTTTAATGAAGAGAACATAAAGCTGTGTTCTGATACTATCTTTGCAGTGGTGCCAGAAAGTCACTGAAGCTTGCAAATAGCTCCTATCACATTTTATGTTTCCGCACTCTTTTGAGACGTTGAGGATTGGGGCATGAACTTCCTCTCACAAAGCAACCTCTTGGGACTGTCTGCACAAACCAAGCCACCTGAAGCTGCTACTCTCAGGCTGTAAAGGCTTTGTTTTGTTTTCTGTTTGCAGAGTACTGGTCAGAATCAACTAGATTTCAGAAGCCCTAGTGATGGGTGATCACAGGAATGCATAATTTCAGGATGAGGTCCAACAGAATCCCCTTCCTACATTCTGAGGCACTGACACACTTTATGCAGGACATGGACATGGTTATATGTAAACAACATTCTGATGTATTCTATCCACCCACTCCCCAGGTTAGAAAATTTGCTCTGGGCATTAATTCAAATTTCTTATTCCAGCTGGGTTTTTATTCTTGGATTTTAGATATGATGTCCAGTATAAAGAACACTTCTATTCTGAACATATCCTTTTGAGCGTCTGCTAAGTTTGGGGTTAAAGGAGCACTACCAAAGCCAGAGAACTGGGATTTTGAACCTAGATCATTGTGCTTATGACTATTTCAATTCCAACAAGACACCAGGCAGCCTTGTTCAGAAGAGGAACACAGCAACCATGTACACACATATTTACATGCATTCTCTTTCCTAAGCCTAGCACAGAATAAAATCAGTAGCCTTCTGAGGTGACAAACATCACACACAATTTTTACTGTGGCTTTCAGCTTGTTTTTGAGCAATGAAAGCACCAAAGCATCTGGAACCTAACTATGTAGGAGATTATCATATACCACAGTCCCATGTGCAGCCACGATTACCTGCCTCTTTCTTAATAGCAAAACTCCCCAGGCCTACTGCCAGGGCTGTAGGAAGATTCTCATACTAGGCTTCTATTCCAGATTCAGCCTTGACTAAGACAGTGTAAGGCTTTAGAAAAATTCCCACAACCCTGTTTTACCCAGCAGTGTGTCTCACTCGAGCAAACTGACAATGTTTTCAGCCTTTCCCCTCCAGGCTGCTCACTC
>NW_008239110.1:5649011-5657927 GCF_000691975.1 Corvus brachyrhynchos
CTCACTGCGCTCCCTCGTTCCCTGTGGATGCTTCAATGTTGCTGCAGTGAAAACACCACAGCCAGCACACATCTGGCACAGCTTACTCCTCTGTGCTCTGAATTTAATTTGCGAGATCACCTCCCTGGTTTAGAACCACTGATGTTAACTGACAGCTCTAAATATAAAATTAAAAAATTTTTAAAAAGTAATAGCCAATTCAGAGACAGTGCACCGTGTTTGTTAGAAAACATGAAAAACTGTATTTATTTTACTGCTGGCAGAATTGGGATCAGAGTTGACCCCAGAACTGAAGGTTCCCTTCACCCACTCCTTTCTGTTCTGTTTACTTTCCTGCTGGTACCATAGGGACTTCTCACACTACCAACTGTGAAGGAGTGTCATATAACCTATTGTTTAACTTTAAGAATAACAGTCTGTCTGTGAAAGAGAGATATGCTCAGTCAGTCTGGAGATGAAGCAAGAACATGCCACTTAAACAGAGAAGCATGGGAAGCTCCTGTTTTCCCAGAGTACCTATGATATTGCCAAGGTTTTAAAAACCTTCATACCAGACTGCCCTCTGCTGGGGTGTTATTCAATTAAACTCTATCCCTGCTCTTCACAACTCTCCCACCATTCTACATCTGTACTAGAAATACATACGCTTTTTAGACTAAATGAAAAGGTTTCATAGCCTCTTTTTCAAAACTTACATATCTGACTAACAACAAACAGACTTTTTCCTCACAAACAATCCATTCAAGTAAAGAGCTAGAAATGCATCCATATTTCTCTGCCAACACCATTTTCAGCACCACAGATTTTAAATCAAGCACGCTTGGGGCTGGTGTTGAATGTATAGTGAGGAAAAAAACCCTGAAGCTATTTTCTTGCATATTATCTTGTAAATATATTACACTGACAAAATTTTATACAACCCTCTTTTGTCCTTATGAATGACCTAGTTTCCCATCTCCATTGAGAATACACACCACTGACTCCCTACAGTGCACCTGAGATTGTTTTTCTGAAGCATCATGGCAACATTATTAATTTTGCAGTATCTGAAGGATCTCCTTGTCAGGTGCTTTTCACCTGCAAGCAAAGTATTTCTCTTCCTTGACCTTGGCTGCAAGACCATAATCCAACTGTCTTCACTGAAGCTTGTGTAAAACATAATGTCTCTACCTAGTGGGACTAGCAAAGCTGGTAAAATAAAAACATTTTTTAATCTGACAGTAGCACATGAAAGCATACATTTTATAACATGTTGAGCTGTGCAAAGTAGTATTTTAAAATCTATAGCAGCATCTTAGAACCAAGGAAGCATATTCAGGACAGCACCAATAAGCCATATAATTTGATTTTCACTAATGATATTTTAATTTTTCCCCCATTACTTTGTGGTCTTCTACTTTCTCAAACACTTAGAAAAACTGACCAGAAAAGTCATTGGAATGGCCTGAAAAGAAGATTTTTAACCCACTGCACAAGGATGAAACCACATTTTGCAACTGCACTGCTTTGGTTTGCTTTTTGTTGTGGGTTTTTTTTTTTTTTTCAATTGCAGAGTATTTTTCTCCTGACCATTAAACCCATTTTTTTCACTAGTATCAGTACAACAGAGCCATGTTTTACAGCTGGAGCCCACAGCACAACCCCAGAATATCAGCTGTTTTAAAGTATTCTCACTCAGAAAAGTTAATGATTATTTACAGAGGTGGATCTCTGCTTTTCCACTCCTCCTTAAAACAGCATTTATTCTTAAATACCAACATCTCTGGAAGTTTATGGCTCCTAGAGGTCAGGAAAACCACCATAAGCAGCCATACCATCCCTATGACATAACTTTATTAAACAAGAGCCCACAATAGGGAGGTGTTTCTCTATGCACTGTCCTCCCCACTTTCACAACAGTTATGGGGCTCTTCCAACTCCAGTGGTTTCAAGAACTCATAGCTGTGCTACATTCCTTTACCTCCCTGTTCTGCAGCAAAAGTCTAATTAATCAGACTGCAACAGTCCTTCCCCATGGAAGATGAATTTGCCTTCACAACAACACGTGTAGTTCAGCTCATGATACTGGAAAGGAATAATAATAATAATAATATGCATCACTCATGTGAATCAGGGGAAACATCATTACAAGACATCTGTCAACAACAGAAAGCCCATTTATTTATGGAACTAGAGGAAAAATAAGGATAATGATGTCCAAATTCCATTTTATTGCCAGTTAAACGCAGAAGTGACTAGTTTTTGAACAGTTAAAAAAAAAATCCCAAGTCCCGTTTGTAAGCTTCCATTGATACTCAGGTCAGTTGTTAAAGATATGTTTCATGAATACATGAGATTGTGTAAAAAAGGTTGTGGCTATCTGCAGAACCTACAGATGAGTCTGATTTGTTAGAGAAAGCTCAGGGTCATCACCTTGTTGGGAAGCCCTTCACATTTTCGCTCACTGTCTCATTTCAAATCCCACTGTTCAAATTCTTTGAAAGAACCTTTGTTTTCTGGCAGCCTACAGAAAAGACACCCCGAACATTTTCACAGGTTAAAGTGTTGAAAAGTGACACAAACTGATGATCACATTTTTCAAAAGAGGTACTCGCAGAGAAAAGTATTTCTAAAAACTGAATACCCCAAACCAGGCTAAAAACACTTCATGTTCCTCAAAAGTCTCAGATCAAAAAGGACCAATATAGAAACCAAATGTACTGTACAGAGTATTACAAGTATTCATCCACAGGAAAAACATCAGTTCCCTGAAAAATGGAATGACCATCACTACATTCCAGCAGGGCTTTGAAACAGCGCACTCAATTGCACATCACTAAATCTAATATGGAGAATAAAAACCAGATTAATTACAAAAGGTTTACTGGGAGTTTGCACTATATAGCAGCAGTTCAACAAAATAAGCTTAAGAAAGCAATTCCAGCAGCAATCACTGCTTTCACTTCCAGTAACACAGTCTGTACCATATGTGTGCTGATAAAACTTTTTGTAGAGAAACTTAGAATTCTTCAATTGTACACACAGTATTAACAAATTTTGACTTGTGTATCTCCATTCCTCAAATAAGCAGAACAGATATATTTGTTTTTCAGGGAAGACATTGCAAAAATAAATATAACCCAATAAATACATGGCAGGGAATATCCAGACATGCTGACTAATAGAATAAGCTTTTTGTGCAGGAAGTAGAAGCTGGGGCTAAACACTGACCAAGAAGAAACAAGAACAGTGACATGTTGTCTCTCAAATGATCTTCTCTGTCTTGGAATGTCTATCAGGCAGAAGGACCTCAGTGAAGAAAAAGAGTATATGATTGTGTCATTGCAGGCTGGAGAAGTGATTTAAAGCAAACTAGGTAGTCTTATTTTCAGGAATTCTTAATCAATGATTCTTAGTTCAACTGTCAACTCTAAAACACTAATAAAAAGTGTTCTTTTAACAAAATATTTTCAAATTAATATCCACTATCAGTTGTTAGAATCTGAAAAACGGAACATGATAATGATAAGGTGCAGGACATTTACCATACCTCAGCTCCACCCATCCATTTTGGTTCATCAGGAAATTCAGCACATAGGATATCTTCTGACTGGTTTGTTCCTAATACGTGGTAATGCAGCTTTTGATGCAGATTAGTGGAGGTCTCAGTGCCTAGTGAAATGCAGATATTTAAACCACTAAGTTCTCAAAGAAATCCAACAATCATACGAAATCCCTAGAAACTTCTGTATCCCTCTGTATATAAAAGAGAAATTCAGAAGAGAGAACTAGGAATGGCTCCACACTACAACCATTCTGCTCCAAACAAACACCCTCCTAAAAAACCAGATAAAACTTCACGCTGGAAACCTGTTCAAACAGTATCCCTTTCCTTTTACTGTTGATAATACCTTCTTCAAATTTGAAGATTTATCATTTCAAGCTTTGCTTTCTAGAAATACAAGCAAGCAAAGTGATGAAAACCAAGAATCCCTGCCACCCTCTAATGATGTTTTCATTTCCTTTTCACCCAGGGCAACTAAGAGGAGATTTATTGCTAATTAACATTCCTAGAAACCTTCATACTTCCATTTGCTGAAAATATAAAAGTGATGTATAGGGTGCCACTTTTATTTATTTTTTTAAAAATTTCATTCTTGCAATGTTTTCCAACACTTTAGCTTTTGAACTACAAACAGGAAGTAAAAAAACCCTCAACAAAACAAGGTCGGTATCTATCTTGCAAGTCTGGCAAAATTATAGGTTTCAAAAGCAAATACAGAGGTAAAATTCAGGTTCTCTCCAGTTTAACGAAGAGAACATCTCCAGAAGAAACTTTTCAGTAGTTCTGCCTTATCATAAAAGCTGCTAAATTCCTTCCCCACTGATGCTCCACTGCAATTCATTCCACTTTGTGTGGTGCTACTTGAATTTAGCTAGCATAAACATTTTGTTTTGCTTTGCTGTGAACCACAGATGAATTAATCTGGTTGAACAACAAAAACCTTATGCCCCACATTGCTATTCATCAGGTCAATATCTCAGAGCAATTCATCTATGCCCACACAAATGGGTAAGGGGAAAGATCTAAGTAAGCTGTCACCAGACATCAAATCGTAGCCAACAACACCAACAATATGGAACCTGAGTAAATCATCCCAAAGAAAAAGAAAAGGAGCAGCAAAGTTTTATGAGAAAATGAGGGGCAGGAATACAAGAAGGGACTCACACTAATTGAGCATAGGCTTTTGCCATAAAAGACACAATTTGATCTCTAATTGCATAACCAATACAGCTACTTATCTCAGCATAAATTTGTAGAGCTAATTATTTGTTGCACCAATTTACTGCAAAAGTGATTTTGCTTCCACATGGTACACAATTAGTACAGTCATACCTACCATCACTCTTCCCATCTTGTTTTGGGTAGCAGTTATAGAACATGCCTTTTCCATCATGGGTCCATGCCATGCAACTGAATTTAACTCTCTCCAGTGTATCTGGGAGATCCTCAGGACCTTCTACTTTCATAAACTTGATAGTAACCCAATCAGAGCCACTAGAACTCAGGCCATAGGCAAAGTATTCACCGTCTTCGCTGAATGCATAACCTAGGAAATCGGAAACAAACAAAATGAAGAGAGATTAAATTGGGATGCTGGTTAAAGGAAGTGTTCATCAAACATTGAGAGAAGGTTTATTTTCTAAAAAACAGTGCAAGCAACTACATCTGCTATCACATGAGATTCACAGCACTTTTCCAGTCTCTGAGTGTACTTCTCAGTTAGTTCACAGATCCAAGTTTAGGCACGGATACTCAGTAAGTATCCATGTTCAGTGGCATAACTTATACCCAACATCTGAATTATGGTTTGAATCATATTTCTTCTACTTCCCTGAGTTTGGCAGGAGGAGCTGGAAAATGAAAATGCACAGGTACGGAACTTGTGTAAAATTTTAAGAGAGAAACAGTACCAAAGAAGCTAACAGAGATGCATGCTATGTATCCTGAAATAGTGTAAACACCACCTAAAAGATGGAGTCACTGAAAACTAGACCCTTTTAAACCCTGAAAACTGAAGTAACTGGGAAACTTTGCCACTAGCATGCAAGTGGTTAATTACCCGTATTCTCAGCTAAGAGCTCTGATATATATTTCACTTTATCCAAACTGTGAGGAATAAAGAGCTTCTATCATAGTTGATAAGGATCAAATTCATGCTTGCAAATCAAGTCAGGTGAAGAGACTGAATTATCACAGGCCTGTACAGACCTGAAAGTATCTACCAAAAAACGACCTAAGAAAAAATAGCCAGAGATCTGCCGGGATGAACCACGCTTCTCATAGCGATATGATGGAACTCCGTTCATTCTAGTGTCAGACCCATAGTTATACCCTAATTCCCCAAGCACGCGTAAGCAAGCTCCATACTATTGGGTTACAGCTACTGTTCACACGGCCTTTAATAGCAAGTGATTGGTTACAGATTGGTTACAGATTAATATGCACATAACTAACATAAGGCTTTCTCTTTCTATGGTCAGCATCGCCCTCTGCAACATCCTGTCGGCTTGCCACATCAGCATTGCTCGTCTCTTTTTTTCCCTAGTCAAGGACAGTTCACTAATGTAGCTTGGATTGTGCACGTATACATGTCCCTGTTCACTCAGCCATTTCTCTACAAGAAAATGTTGCATTTCATAGATACGGTAGTTTTGAGAGGCACCACTGTGCCACACCAATATATTCTCCCCCATAAGAACATAAGAGTGGCCATTCTGATTCAGAACACAATTCCACCTAGCTGTCCTCAGGAGTAACCACAATGTGGTGCCTACACAACTAAGAACAACCATATAATCATTGTATCAACCATATGGAACCATATGGAACAACCATATAACCATTGGGTTGGAATGGATCTTAAAGATCATTTAGTTCCTACCCTCCTGCTGTAGACAGGAACACCTTCTGCTAGACAAAGGGTGCTCAAAGCTCTGTCCATCCTGGCCTCCAGTGATGGGGTATCCACAACTTCTTTGGGCAACCTGTTCCAGAACCTCACTACCTTCACAGTAAAGAAGTTTTTTGTAACAGCTAATCTAAACCTATTCTCTTTCAGTTTAAAGCCATTCCCCCTTGTCCTACCACTTCATGCCCTTGTAAAAAGTCCCTCTCCAGCTTTCTTGTAGGCGCCCTTTAGGTACAGGAAAGCTACTATAGGGTCATCCCACAGCTTTCGCTTTTCCAGGCTGAATAATCTCAACTCTCTCAGCTCTTCATCATAGAAGAGGTGCTCCAGCCCTCTAATCTTCTTCATGGCCCTCCTCTGGACTCCCTCCAACAGGGCCCAGATTTGGATGCAGTACTCCAGGGAGAGTCTCACATGAGCCCAGTAGAGGGGCAGAATCCCCTCCCTCACCCTGCTGGCCATGCTGCTTTGGATGCAGCCCAGGATTAAATTGGCTTTCTGGGCTGCAAGCACACACTGCTGGTTTGTGTCCAGCCTCTCATCCACCAGCACCCCCGAGTCCTTGTTAGCAAGGATGCTCTCAGTCTCTTCATTCCCCAGCCTGTGTTGATACCGCACAATGCAAGCACAATAAGAACAAAATACAGGAATAAATGCGAGAACAATGCAAGCACATGTAATATTTCCCTCAAATATTCTTACCACCTCCAACCATTTTTAGTTTAGCAGACTTTTCCATGCAGTAGTTGGCTAATACTCCTCAATGCTTCCCTTCTCCTTGATTATGTCCAGCTTGCCTTTTTCCACCACCACCATCCATTGCTAAGGGATTCTACAGATCTACTTCTTGCAGCATAAACAATCACCTTCTTCTGTTTGCTTTGGGCCTGACTCCCACTGCTTTCATTTGATATTCCCTCATTCTTCTAACAGAAAAAATGACTAATTAGCCCTTATTCCTTCTCTCCATCCTATTGCATGCCACAAATGATTCTGCAGACCTCTAATATCTTTGCTAAATTGTCGCTTTTCCAAGCTGATTAATCCAGGCACACTCCGTTTCTTCCCTTGATTGTTCCTACTGCCCTCCTCCAAACTGCATTTCAGAGCCCCTTTTGAGCTGAGGAGACTGGGACTTGATTTAGTATTCAATGGCACAGTATAAACTCCTGGGTTGCTAATCTAACAGTGTCTCCTGTTTTGTTCTTTATTTCATGGAATCATAAAGGTTGGAAAAGAGCTTCAAGATCATAGACTTCAACCTTTGACCAACCACCACCTTGTCAACTAAATCACAGCATTGAGTGCCACACTGAGTTGTTTCTTGAACACTTCCGGGGAGAAATTTCTTCCTTATAAATAAATTGATATTTGGTGTGCTTGTTTCGCTTCTACCAAGAACCAAGTTGACATTTTCATGTATTACACTCCAAGCATTGTTCCCAAGAGGTTATGGTGAGCTCAAGAGTTTGCTCCATCCATTCCTCCATAAATGAGGTTAGGATTGTTTGTCCCCTGTGCATCACTTAATTTATCTGCACAGAGACTTTTACCCGTTAATTTATTGCCCACTTATTATTATTAAGGTCTTCCTGCAGCTCTTCAGTCATTCTTCAGCCTGGAGTAACTTTGTATTGTCACCAAGCTCTGCTACCTCACTACTCACTCCTTTTTCCAGTATGTAGCAGCATACTGAACACTGCAAGTCCTAGCATAGTCCCTGACAAGGCTTTTCTGGTGATTTCCATTTGACAGCCCATCAGTTCTTCCTTTCCTTGCCCTTAAATCAATTATTTATCAATACCAGGAGTTCTCCCTCTTGTTACACAGCTGTTGGTTTTCTAAGTGCATTTGGAAGGAAACTATGCCATAAGTCTTCTAGAAATACATAGATTATATGAATCCAATATCCACAGATTAAGGCAGGACTTCTCAATAAAAAAAGCCATATTGATTCTTTTCAACTAGGTCACTCTTAGAGAAACATTCACTAATTCTGTCCTCTGTTTTTATTAACTGTCCTTGAACAGACTTAGAGGACTTTTAGGTCCCAGAGTCTGCTTCTACAAATCAGCAACTAGGGAGTGTGAAAATGGACAGCTAAGAGAAGTTACAGTCCTAGTGAACACCAACAATTTTGTGATCATAAAAGTTAATGCCATGTTCCTTCACAGTCTCTAACTTGCTGGCTTGTGTTAAAGATGCAAAATACAACTTCAAGGGAACTAATCAATATAAATACATAAACTTTTTGTCCTTGCTATGGACAGCTTCAAGAGCTGCTCATATTCCATCGGAAACCTGTTGTGAAAAAAAGCACTGGGAAACTGAACCAAGTTAATTGTGGATACAATGTAGATTTAGAAGTGTTCTTCTAAAACACCATACAAACCCACACACAGCTATTGTGATGACTTTGATTAAATTTTCAACTTCTGCTGAAGACTGAGACTTACTCAGCAGG
>NW_008239110.1:5657965-5659120 GCF_000691975.1 Corvus brachyrhynchos
GAACTGCTGTCTCACTAACCTCGTAAGGCCACAGTGCCATCATCAGAAAGCTTATTTGGATCGAGAAAAACTTTGGCATCAGCATCCAAGGAGTCTTGTACATATAAAACTCGCTGATTCTGGAGCCCTGTATTGTAGAAGTGAAAATACCTAAAAGAACACAAGAGGGAAAAATTAAGTAGGAAGAACTCTGATTCTCAGTTAGGCAAGCACAAAAATTTGTATGAGATTGTCATGAAGTGAATAAAAGACAGATGAATATGTTAGGGAAACACAAGTTTCACATCAGAGTAGGAATCATGGCTAGGATGCATCCAAAATATCCTTTAAAAATAAAAGCTGCATTTGCCACAGTGCATTTCAAAGAATTCTAAGTATACTATAAACTCCACATAACTGTCTATGTTAAACATTTCTGGCAGCTGCAGCATTTCTCTGTTACAAGTACTGGCACAGGTTCCCATCCCTTATGTTCTCAGGTTTGTCATTCATATAGCTGCTTTCAACCCATACTGAGTGACAGACTTATGTTCAAATGAAACAGAATGAAAACTGTTTCATTTGTATTTACCAATGCCCCTAAAGATGCGTTTGAAAAAGTTGCAGAACAGACAACTACAGAGTTGCCTTTAGTGAGTGATACTCTTCCCATCCTAAGACACTACAGATCTCAAAGAAATTAACACCCATATTCTATGCAAGTCAGAGGTACTACATTTTTCTTCCTTCATAGAACTTTACTACACAAACATGTGACTTAACAAACCAGACAGCAGCTTCACCTGGGGGAACAGGGGAATTTATGAAGCAATGTTCAAACCTCAAAATCAGTACATATATTCCCTAAGACTGACCAGTACTTGGGTACAAACATGGTGTCATAGGTTAGCAAGCATAGTCCCGGAAGGGATGTCCTTGCTAAGGGGTGCTTACAGCTTCCTCTGGGACCTGACAGAACCTATCAGCTGGCCAGTTTGAATATGGACAATTCTCTAAGCCACTTAAAGTTGTGACCACCTCTGTGATGCACACTTAAGAATAGACAAACTCCCCCCCAGGCTCTCTCGTTTCCGGTGCTGGCACAGGTGGCTGCAGGCCCCGTGTGGGGGCCAGTGGGCCCGGCCAGGCCCTGCTCGGGCCAGGCCAGGCCGGGCC
>NW_008239110.1:5659926-5669602 GCF_000691975.1 Corvus brachyrhynchos
TGCTTTGCGTTTCTCCTAATTCTTATCTCACAGAAGATAAACAGTAATGAGTATTTTGGACCAAGCCACTACACATGATAAAGCCATAAGGGGAAAATACACTCACAAAGGCCTTGTTAACAATATCAGTAATACATTACTATTACAATATATTTTTATATATATATATTTAAAATATTTTATATATATTATGTACAATAACAATATAGTAGTACCTTAAAAGTAATAACAAAAATGTTCAGCAAGTGCTAAACTGAAAGATTTAAAAAAATAGAAGAAAAAGAAAAGTAATTTTCCATTTGACCATGCATTTTCTTGCCAATTTCACCTCTGCAATGCTGGGCAACAAGCTGGGAAGCAAAGGTCAAACAATGAGACAAACACAGCATCTCCCTGGGCACCCTCCCTTTCTGCAGCCTCTACAGAACAACTCTTCACACACTGTCCTTTAGCAGCTGTTCTTCATCCAGAAACCAGAGTAGTTAAATTTAAGAATTTTTAAGTGTCATGGGAAGTTTAGAAAATTCTTGAAATAGAATAGTTCCTTCCCCCACACCTTACTTAGTGTTACTTAACTTGGTAGAGACCTCTTGATCACCTCAAACACCACAATATAGGGCTTTTCTGTATTATTTTTGAACTGCTCTGATTTAAGTCCAGGACATGCCAAGAAGGAATATCACTCAGAAAGACTAAAGAGACATCTATTAAAATCAATGTAAAGTGTCATAAATTACAAGCACATTAAGCTCCTGGCAGGACAGTCAGCTGCATAAAATTAAGAACTTGTATCTCTTAGCAGAGACTGTATTTATCACTGCCATGAGCACTTCTGCAACATTAAGCCTTAATAGCACTGAAGGTACTGACACCCAGGCATGTTTGCACTGCGCAGGGAGAATGGGTCAGAGAATCCAGAGCAGTCACTGACCAGACCTGGTCACCTGCTACATCTGCAGGAGCATCACATACAAACTAACAAGCTTTGCCTGACTCACTCAATAAGGCATACATCCCCAGATGCAGCACTGTCCTAAACAGCTCCACTGCTTCTGAGCTTAAACCTCACACCTCTATACACTGACATGCTGTGCCACATCCATGACAATTTAAATCCACATTAAATCCACAAACAGTTTGGGTTCACTCCCTGCCATATAGCTTCACAAAATCCCATACAGTACAGAATTTCCCTCCCATAGTAACAAGTATCTGTGCCTTCCTCACAGCACAGATCACTAAAACAAATCCCTCTCAATATCTGTGTAGAAATCTTAAGGCAACAAGATATCCTCTGCTCTTTCTCATCATCTGTGGATGATGGTGAACACACAGCTGGCATATCTGGGTGCCCACTCAACACGGATCAAACAAATTGAAAATATTGAAAAAGATTCTCTGTGTTTCCTGTGACTAAGAGTGGCTGGTTGCTTGCACTACCCCTTTTTCAATTGCTAAAACAATCTCTAGATGTTATTAAGTTAATAAGCAGTTTCACCCCTTTACTTCCTTTCTCTAGAAGCTTTCTGGTGTTTCTAAAAGAGATCACATAAAATTCAGTAGCAGCTGCAGTCTCCAGACCTTGAGTAAGACACAGAAACACCACATCTTGACCTAGCCACAGATTAAAACAGGGATGTAAGTAGGCTAGGCACTGGAATATAGCAGGATTTCTTTATTTCTACAAAGACAGATCTTTTTGCATCAGTTGCTTTAAGTCCTTCAAATGATTTTTCCCTTATCCCCTGCAGCTACAGGAACAGTTTTTCACAAGGGAATTCCTACTGCTTTTCACTGGCTATGACTAGACAAAAAAAGCCCACTAGCTGCTCAAAGAATGACCAACATAAGAGCAGTGTTCTAGCAAATATGTGGAACAAAATGCACATGAGGGGTTATGCTGTTTTCAGATGATGTGCCTATAACTATACTAACAGTGACCAAGCTTTTCTGAAAGGAACTCCTCAAAGCTTTACCTTCATAACAATTATTCTACAAAATCTGAGTTCTGATAAGCTCACAAATTATTATTCTTCCTATAGAAAGAAAAGACAACAAAAGAAGATAATATGACTGGAAACTGGAGAGAGACAAGCACCTTGGGCTCTCCATCATGCAATCACACGTTAACATTGGCTTAGTTTTCCTACTTCCCAACTATAAAGAAATAAATACAATTTATAACTTGTTTTCCTAATTAGAAGTTGCCTCTGACTTGCTTCACATTCATCACAACCTAAAAAGACATTCCTCACATACCTTTTTCCTTTCTTGAAGTGGCAGCTGTACTTGGGATAATCATAGAGCTCAGTCATTCGTTCCTTGAACAGTCCTCTGACAGGACACTGCTCAAGAAAGGGTACTGTGAGCTTGTTCTGAGCCTCCACAAATGCCTGAAAGAAAACAATCAAAAAAATTTGAATTCAAGCAGAAATGCATATTTTCTACAGAAAACATTTTCAGAAGAATGCATCACAGTCATCTTTCCCCCATATAGATTATGCAGTGTCACACATGAAGCATCCTACGTGCTTATTTGCATTATGCTACAGTTCTTTAATAAGACTCAACTTATATATTCAATAATGACTCTCCAGGGCATACACTGGGGTAACCAGACAAGGACAAGACCTTCCTGCCTTTCCCCTTAAAATACCCCAAAAACCCAAAACAAAGCCACAACAACCAAAGAAACCCTAAGCAAACAAACAAAAACCCCCAAAACCCGAAGTAACAACCCCAAAAAGAACACCATGCTTTTAAAAATCTCTCCCCATATTTGCCTAAATGACAAATATTGCCCACAGACTGCACTATTATTTCAGGAGCTGGGAAAGGTTTTAAGATGGCACAAAATGTCATGTGCGTGATCTGTTCATATTATTAACATAACACACACAATTACTCCCAGTGAATATTTCATGAGAAGCCCGAAGTACTGTTCACAGATCAGTTCTTAGGAAAAAAATACCTAATCTCTGAAAACTTTGGGAAGTCTGTTTTCTTTAAAACACTCCAGCTCCCTGTCACAAACACTTAAGGACAGGGATCAAAACCATTACCACTCCAGCTGTTCATTGCATGCATGGAAAACCTGGTGCTCTGTTGGTGTTTCATCATCCCTATTTATAGCATGGTACATTAACATAAAATTAATACCTAAGCATCTTAGGGTGAATC
This sequence comes from Corvus brachyrhynchos, assembly GCF_000691975.1. NCBI lineage: Eukaryota > Metazoa > Chordata > Aves > Passeriformes > Corvidae > Corvus > Corvus brachyrhynchos. The sequence goes on from NW_008239110.1 coordinate 5,663,107, forward strand.
ACAGCTGCTAACAAGCAGATGGGCAGGCTTTTCTGTCTCTAACATGAAGCAGGTAGGACAGGACACTGTGTATGGCTGTAACTCACAGCCAAATGCCACAGTGGCTGGCTCATCTCTTGCTTACACAGGGCTCTTTCCCAGAAGAGCCTATTGTTTCTACCTGTCCTGAACCTGTCACACAGCAATCAGATCAATGCATTTTAACATCTGAGTTACACTTCATTGCAGGGCATGACCCACAGGAATAGCAGGGCTACAATCCACATTGCACAACTTCTGCTTCACAGACCTTCAGAAAAGCCAGCTGCTGTACAGACAGAGTACCTGGCACACACTTACCAGCTGCTATCAGTGTTTTGTCACATATTAATTCTTCAGGAGAAGAATTAATATGTGCATAGCACATCCCAGAGGTAAGCCAAGCAGCCACCACATTCTACTGCTATAACCGTCCCCCCATCAGATGGTGAAAGAACTTAATCAAATCTCCCCAAGAATTATGTGTATCTGAATTGGTTTTCTCTAAATGGAAACACATGAATTTCAAAGACCACATACACAAAAATCTGGACAGTGGATCCCACACAAATAAACTAACTTGTCCCAGTGCTGTGACACCTACAGGAAAACGATGGCTTATAAAAACATGTGTAAGACCATCACCATCCAGTGTACTGAACGGGCAAAAGCACTTTCCAGTTGCATGTCGTGAACAGAAACTGGCACACATCTTAGTTTCATCCGTCAATAACAGGACCAAAATGGCAACATTGCTGCAAGGGTATACTGGAACTGTTTGTTACTCACTTTTAACTGCACAGACACATCTTACCACATCTGCTTTCATTAGTGATATTCAAAGAAGAAACACAGACTTTTCCTTACAAGCATTTGTTGCACAAGAGCATGCTTACATACTAGCTATTACACTCACAACTGTATCACTAGTAATTTTGCTTTCAGGAGCTTAATAGATTTTCCTCATTTCCAATTACTATACACTAAAGGTTCCAAAATTAATTGTAAAAGGAATGCCAGTGCAGTATGAAAAAGGAGGAAGGAATTACAGATTTTTCAAAGAGTTTTACAAAGAATACAGTCCAGTCTGGAAACTTTCTGTTTCCACACTTCTGGGCATAAGGTTGCACTCATGTTTAAAAAGCAATACATAATTGAAATGTTGCTCCAGGTAAAGTACAGGAACATATGTCAGCAGAAACTCTCACAGTAAACAACTTCATCTACCACACTGAGCTAAACAGATGCCACCCAGGCTACAGGGCTAACAGTAACCATACACCTTCATGAACCGAGAGAGAAAGATTTTTATTGTACCTATAGATACCTCCATCTGACAATGTATCATAAGCCTTGAACCAGGACAACCCACCCAAGACTTTGCTAACAGAAGAAAGGACAGAATAAGCGTTCAAGTAAGGCAACTCCTTATGGCTATTTTGGAAAATAAGGTAATTTGAAAAACAAAACAATTTCTGAAGCATTGTACTAAGAGTAGAGATGACCTACTTGAGGCTGAAGTGTCTGGCCATTACTTACATAGGCCAGTTGTTATTTTAAACAAATTGTTTAACTAAATTTCATCTAAGAAACACACCACAAATTCTTTTTAACCATGCTTTTTTACAACCTATCAGCTTTCCACATTCTACTAAGCTACTCTGTCAAGATAACTATTCCACTGACAGTATGACAGTACACTTTCCAAGAAAGTCTCAGAATAGAAACTGTTTCAACATTACCAGTTTTTATTATTAGTCTGAAAAGTATTTACAGTTTATATATATATATTCAGTCAAGCATAGTTCAGTGCAACTCTTGTAAGAGAGCACATACCTAAGTATTACAAAATACAAAATAAAATTAATCAAACTTCTTGTGACTTGCCCCTTAGCATTTACTCTTTTAGTGTTTAACAAATAAATATTCAAAGTACAATCGGAAAACTTATCAAAACATGAACAAAACACTACTCTATTATAACTCCAAATCCATTTAATTGTAGATTTGAGAGTTTCAGTTCTAGTCCTAATTCAAATATACACATGTTCAGAACAGTACAACCCAACCCCACACGATCCCTGCTTTTTCATCACTTGTCCATCCCTCATGTCTGGAACAAGCTCAGCATTACTGCCTACACTGTCAGTGAGTTAAGGTACTGTATATGACTGACATAGCAGCAAAAGACTTTGCTGTTGTCTAAAAAAGAGCTTATTTCCTACAAAGCGTTAAAACAAACCAAGAAGCTGAAAGTCCAAAGCCAAGACAACAGTGAAAGTGTGGTTTTGCAGTTTGTGGTTTATGTCATTACCAGAAGTGTTTCACCTGTGTAGCACATTTCAGCTATGCTGGGGATGTTTCCTCAATTGGTTTTAGAAGTCAATGGCCAAACGGCAGCAGAGCATGAACTCACATTCTGCACTTCCCTTCCCCAAAGTGAGACAGGAACTTCCCCATCTGAACAGGGGTTCATTTTAATTTACATATCTGGAGAAGGGAGTTTGTTTGCTTATAGCTGCCCTTGACTGCTCCAACCAAGCACACACGGGAAAAAAAAAGGTGATACAGTAAAGCACATAGATTGTGAATATGGAAGTGCACACTTCTTGAACAACAGCTTTTCCACAAGATATTGAAGATGTGACTTCATGAGTGGCTTTATTAGCTCTGAGACTGTGCATTGGATCTGCTTAGCCATCTGCAGATTTCAATAACCTTTTTTGTAGAAGATACATGCACTGCATACATAAGACCATCGTTGTGACCCGGCTGAAAAATTTCTAAATTTGACTTTCACCTAATTAAAAGTAGACTGTGGGTGGCTAGAAAAGGAAAGATCTCATTCTTGGACCATCTTAGATCCAACTATCATGTGGCCTTTGGGTGACCTAGATTAAGCACATATGTCAATAGAAAACTAATCCACAAACATGTTCGCTGCCAGAACATCACCTTGTGATGGTTATACCCACGCAAGGGAGGGACGGAAGCATTCGTATCAGTGCAAGAAGGGGAGGGAAGGCAGAGAAAAACCACACAACCACTTAACTTAATGGAAACCTGCAAATTATACTGGGTCAGGTACAGCACCATCTTGCACTCTACTCTCACTGCAAAAAAACCTGATTAAGCCAATTACAAAAAAAAATTCCACCCTTCTATGTTCACTGTTTGTAAACTGCTAGCTATCAAGAGTCCACATAATCATTTGGACTAGTCACAGAAAATAAATATAATTTTTTATACTCATAGCTGTTGTGGGCAATTTCCTTCATCTCAGTCCCTTTAGCTCTACAGTGGATATCAGGTGAAAGCACCATGGACGTTTCAGAGTTAAAACCAATCTCACACACCTTTGCTTCTTTCTCCATGCTTCGGGGAATAGCAAACTTTATGCTCTGCTGACTCAATACAGAAACTAAGTGAAGCCTACTCATTTATTTTCTGTGAGAGCACCAATGTTTGACATGTCTATTCCTTCTACACCTAGAAAAGCAGAATCCCAACATATTTGTGTATCTATTTGACAGCATTTTTTCTGACCTCTTCTACGAAAGAGGTAAACCAGCAAAATACTTTAATTCCCTTTGTCCAATAACTCCTGAAACTTTGGAATAAAATTATATACTTGCATACTTACTTACACAGGAACTCTTTCCACTCCTTTTGTCATACTACTACTGCACAGCAAAATTCTGCCAAGGTGTGTGGTTTTTCCAGTGTAGGCAAGTAAGATATAACAAGACCTTCATTCCACCAATATGACAACTTGTGTCTGGGCTGCTGCATTTTTGAGAGGATGTTGTAATTCCCTATTCCTTATTCTGCCTCCTGTATAAACTACAAGCTCTGGAGAATGTGATTCACTGTCCTCCAACTGTTCTCACCCAACCTGTTCACAGTATGTGGCTATAGTATTGAATACAGGGACACAAGAAATCAGGTCTTTGTATCTTCTCAATCCCTAATCTTTTACAGGATCCCAAAAAACACTTTAGTAAAGTGTCTGCAGGGCATCTCGAAAAGGAAGACATAACCACACATACATCCATCTCAATTTGGCACAAAATTATCCTGTGTTTACTGTTTCTTAAAGATATCAGAATTAAAAAATCAGTATTCTCCCAGCTTTCTAAATATCTCATTTTCAATATTAATGTCCATGGCAGAGTTTTTCATTAAAACCTGATCCCAAATCAATCTTTTTAATCCACATGAGTATTTATATATGCTGACAGATTTGCAAGTAGGGAAACAGTTCCTAACTGTACGCATTTTATCTTGCTCTTGTCAGTTACCGTAAGTTCTATTTGACCAGCCTCAGGCTCATGAAAATGTATAAGGTAAGCACATACGCAGAAGAAGCTAGAAGGAATCTCACTAATGGAAAGCCACACTGTTGGATATTTTTGAAAGGAGATCCTGCCCTTCATCAACTTCCTGACACAATCATGCATGCTGGGTAGATGCCAGTGTTTCAGATCTGGAGCTACAATTGTCACTAAGTCAGTAGCCATTGCAGAGGAAACCCCCTCCACACTGTCACCTACCACTTTCTGGCCATCATCCCTCCAACCCCCCATGCCATGAATATCAAAGCAACTGGCTCACAGACATTATTTAACATGATTCTCTCTCAGTGAAAGACTGGTTCCAGCAGCACATTCTCACTATACCACACTGCAGGCTGAAAACACTGCAACACCTGCACTCTGTAATAACATACACTAACAAAGCCTAACTTCAGGAGGAAAATGTTTTTGGTTTTGCCTTTAAAAATGAGTTTTAAAAAATGCACACACACTTTGTCAGTTTTTGAAGAAAGCAAGCCAAAGAAGCTTTCCTTCTACCCTTTCCTTCTACCCTTTCCTTCTACCCTTTCCTAACTATTTTATTATGGCAATTTTAGATTTTAGATGTACTTAAGACAGTGGACAAAGCACCCTAAAATTTAAGTGTTTCTCTTCAGTATGACACCACCACCTTGAACATTCAAACCGGCCAAGAAAAATGGGTTCAAGATAAACAAGGGTTTAGTTTTGCAAATTCTGTGATCTAAGTTATACAAAGTGTTCCGGACTTTCACAGAACCATGGAATGGTCTGGGTAGGAAAGGACCTTGAAGATCATTTAGTTCAACGCCCCTGCCATGGGCTGGGACATTTGCCAGTACACCAGGGTGCTCAAAGCCCCATCCAACCTTTCTCCCATTAAAACATAGGGACAAAATAATGGCATTGCTGGTGTAATGGGATATCACATGATGTACACCTTCATTCACTATGTAAGTTTTCAAAAAAATATTGGCAGGTTCTTCAAAAGCAGAGTACCAATGCACCTGGTCTATAGAAGAGAACCATGTGAAAACAGCCATTCCCATGCAAAGAAAGGTTACCTTTGTCTGTTCGCTATCGGGATCTTCAAGCCAGCAGTATGGATCACTGATTTTACATCCATGGTAATCCGACACCTGAATTTATAAAAGACAATAATTTTAAAAAAGACATGCACACAAGCAAACTCTATCTATCAAGCAATGACAGTCAGCATGATGAAGGGCATTTGGAATTTCACAAAACCATACAGTGCTAAGGAGCAAAGAAAGAGAGAACCAACACACTGCTCTCAGGTGAGTTACTAATATTACCATTCTTTGCTGAAGGCATCACAGCAGCAGAGTAGTCCTCAGAGAAAAGCACAGAGCACCAGAAAAATGGTGAAATGCACATAAATTCCTTCCACGGGATAGATTAGTAGGCAAAAACGAAACCCCACCAACCAAACCAAGATCCCTAAGGTTTTCAAGCCAAATTATAAAACCTCATTATGGGGTGTACCCAAAATATGGTTCCTGGTTACACAAACGGTCTCTGGTTTAGCCCTCCCCACTACTCTTGCCCACAAATATGTGCATAATGTGTATAGATATAAATAGTAATTTTTTAAAAAAAATCAAAAGCCCACCCCCCCAAAACAACAAACAAAACAAACAAGCCACAAAAGATTAACCCACGTGGTTGAATTTACCTTCTTTCTTCCTCCAATACACAAAAAAGGATTAGATATCTGCTGCTAGGGCTTGCACAGGTCAGCCTTTCAGTCAACTACGAAAGTAAATGCTTCAGGATTTTTTCCAGCTGTGGCTCATATCGGCAAACATTTTCGTTTAAATGCAATGTAAATACTTCCCCGGCCGGTGTCCAGTGCACAGAGGAAGGGAAAGAAAATCGAACCCATTTTAACCAAACCTACACCGTAATCCCGTGTGCATCCAGGTACGGCGGGAACACAGGGAGATGGGACTATGTTACAGACGTGCCATCCTATACAAATAGACTATTTGTTCCTTTGCTGACGCTGCTGCAGCCCGGGCGGAGGCCTGGGTTTCCCTGACACAAGCCGCGGTACCGAAGCTCCGGGATGCGCCGTGCGGCCGATGCTCCTGCCCCCCCGGCGCCGCCGCCCCCCCCCGCAC
>NW_008239110.1:5670127-5713208 GCF_000691975.1 Corvus brachyrhynchos
TGAGGGGTGGGTCTTGCCGCCCCGCCGCCCTTGGTCTCTGCTCCCCCTCCTGGTCACCCTCCTCTAGCGGAGTTGTGTACCTGGCACCACCCGGATTCCATCCTACTTATAGTAAACGTTTGCAAAAAAATAAAATCGCAGGTTTTTATTATTTTTCCTCTCGGCTCCCCAGCCTTGGCACACGGTGAAGGAAGAGGCTCGGGTCTGGCTCGCAGAGTTCCACTCCATGTTGACCGGAAAACAGAGCTGCTTCCTGGGTGGGGTTGATTCTTTGATTCTGATTCTGTGGCTCAGGCAGCTCGAAGCCAGGTCTCAGAATCACAGAATCGATTAGGCTGGAAAAGACCTCTGAGATCATCAACCTGCGACAGAACACCACCTTGTCAACTAAGCCGTGGCACTAAGTGCCACATCCAGTCTTTCCTTAAACACTTCCAGGGATGGTGACTCCACCACCTCCCTAGGCAGCCCATTCCAATGTCTAATCACCTCCTTCTGTGAAGAAACTCCTCCTGATGTCCATATTAAACCTCCCTTAGCACAGCTTAAGACTATGTCCACTCGTTCTGTCTCTGATTGCCTGGGAGAAGAGACTGACCCTCACCTGGACAGAACCTTCTTTCAGGGAATTGTAAAGACTGGTAAGGTCACCCCTGAACCTTCTCTTCTCCAGGCTAAACCCGGCTTGGGCCACTCAAACCTTTAGTGCACTTCCATCGAACATGTCTCTGCAAGTTTCCAGAGACGCCCCTTCACCCTAAAAGCAAAGGACAAGTTGGCCACCTGGTCCCAGTGAAGATGGCCACTCCAGAACACCAGCCCGGCTGGCTGGTGCTTGTGCCTCTCACCCCCAGTGTCAGGGTGTGTAGTCCCACGCCAGCCCCGACTCTGGCCTGTGCAGCCAGTCTGCATGAAAGGGCACCCAGTAAAGGAGTTTCAAGTGGATGACTTCAGGGTCACCCATGGGGTGTTTATTTTACAATAGGATTTCCTGGGTCGGAAAACTTGCAAACATTTTTCCTCCAGGGAGAGACCAGGTGTACTCCTCCTGCACAGTGGAAGCATGAAGGGGACAGGAGGTGCTTTGGCAACATGGCTGAACTGCTTTTCTTCCAAATGAAGCTGCTTCCCACAGCTTTTGCCAAGCTGTCCTGTCAGCCTGGGGGACTTCACTGCAGCTCTTCTTCCAGAGTAAACTCGTGTGTATGTGTGGTTAATGGCACCAGCTGGAGACACAGAGGTTTGTGTGTGGTCTTTAAAGGTCTGGTCAGCCCAAAGAGTACTTATGGTTATTAATAAAGTAACCACCTGGAATGACAATGACCTTAAACATTTTAGAAATGGCATCAGACCTTTATGATTATGAGCTCAGAACTGTGTCTTGATTGCCTTCACTTAATGGAAAGAGTTACCATCTCTAATTGGACATCCTGTGGAGGCTGAGGGTTGTGTACACATGAAATATTCCAGGCCCGTAGTGGTCACTAAGTGACATAACCATGTTCATCATCTTTGCTTACATCCTAAACAACACCTATGCAGCTTCTTTTCTCTCATCCCTTCTCTTCTGGTCATTTTTCCTTCTTACCATGTTTCTTTGTTAATCTTCTCCCTTTGCAAGGCAGCAGGGCAGCTGCTGATTACAACTACACGTTTTCTTCTGGAGCTCAAGAACATGCCACCAGCAAGGAGGTTAATGGCAATGCCTTGACATGCCCGATGCTGATAAAAGCTTGCTAATTGTCTGAGCAACTTGCTTAGGTAGATACTGGCAAGCCAAGGCTATTTCTGTCTAAAGCTTCCCAGACGGAATTGTATGTGCACACAAATTTGCATCACAGGGAGAATTATTATCTCAATACCTCTGTCAAGCATTTGGCTTGCCAGTGTGCAACACAAGCTGTATGTGCACAGTTTGTCTGGGAGTTTTGGGCAGCCGACTGCAAATTCATTTCATAGACAGCAGCGGCCGTGCATCTCATTCAGAGCTGCAGTTTGCTTCATGAAAATGTCTTTTTCAGCCTGATGGTGTTGTCTGGGATGAATGCATTTATGTTTGTCCAGAATGACTAAATGTTTAGCAGCTCGAGCAAGGCTTGAGAATACCTCTGACTGAGCAGCCGAACATCCCAATATCCTGGGCATTACCACAACGTCTCCGAAGATCGCTTCATGCTGTAAAAGCAGCCAGTGTGAGGTGTAGTGAAAGTTTTGGGCAGCTGCGCTTCCTCCACACAGCTGGAGCTCCCCGAGCTGGCAGGAGAGGGCGGCCTGACCACACGGGTGCTCCGCAGCTCCACATGGCAGCGCCTGTGGTTCCTCAGGCTCCAGCAGCCCTCTCAGAGCAGGGCAGGGTAATGCCTGTAGGGGCTGGCAAGCATCCAGTAAGCACAGCAATTATCCGTCACAATACCTTTCAATTCTTCCTAGACACAGAGAAGGTGGGAATATACAAAAAAAACAAAGTACAAAGTTGTCCAAGATAAGATCTTTGGACCTGTAATTTTACAAGCAGTCATTTTCTTTCAAAGATGAGCACTAGGGACAGAAAGTGAATTTTCTCTGTACTGTAAATTTCTCCCTTGTTTGTTGGGGGTAGTGGGGGGGAGAAGGAAGTGAACAACAGCAGAAGGAGTAAATCTACACTCTCAGATCTTTTCTTATCAGAAAAGCAGTTAATACAGGTTTACATAGTGTCTAAAACACTGCCCAAAACATGTCTTTCTTATCTGACACCATGCACCCCCTGTAGAAATGAGAGTTGCGGGAGCTTTGGGGTGGGTCGGACGGTCGGGACGTGGATGGACGGTGACGAGAGATCTCTGAAGTCAGATCTTGGAACATGTGGTTTATTGCAAAGGCCGTGGGTACAGGGGCACTGCTTAGAGGTGCCAGACTCAGCTCGGAGCAGGCCCAGGAGAGCAAGAGAGTAAGCGGGTAAGTAAAGAGAAAGAGAGAGCGAGAGAGGAATGAGAGTGAAGAAGTAGAAGTGAGAGTGTAGTAAGAGTGTCTGAAGTCCTGGTTACAATACAATAAATCATCTTCTGTACTGAATATTCTAATTGTCACTAACCAATCTAATACAATATACAAATCCTATAGCATTTACATACAGCCTATAAGAGTTCTTATATTACCATAGAGTGTTACATCTTAACTTCTAAAAACTACTCTTTGGACCCCTTCTGCTGAGCTAGTAGGGTCTGCTCTGACCCTTGGACCTGCCTGCAAGCAGAGGGTATTGTTCAATCAAGAGGGGATTACCTTCAGTCGGCCATACCATTGTTTTCCAGTTGTTCAGTAACTAAGACTTGGTAATTCAAAGGTGGCTTTCATTTCGATGTCGCTTATAGTTTTCATATTCCCAAAATCTTTTGTCAGGCAATCATATTTATAAGGCTTTCCTGTTTCATCTTCCCCAACAGAGAGTGAAGTGTGCAGTCTGCTAACAGAAATCCTTATAATGAAAGGTGTAGCAATCTTCTCTCTTTTTCAGTGTGTTTGCTTAGCAAGAAATTAAAAGTGATTCACATTAGGACAGTACTGTGACTGAAAATTTGAAGCCTCTTAATTGTATAGTGTTGTTGCAGTAAGCAAATTTCTACTAAAATGTTACCTTTTCTTAGGCCTAACCAACACCAGCAGAGTTCAGCTTTGATATTTGCTGCGTTTTGAGGATAAATTGCTGAGTAAGCAAAAATTTATCTTCCTCTATTTAAAACAGAAAGTTTAAAAAACTCTCAGTAGTCTTTGTCATCTTATCACACTCCCATGTTAGCATGATTCTGATCATTTGCAAAACAGATACTGGTCTCTGCTGATATTAATTATAATTCTGCTGATCATCCAGTCATTAGCAAATCTCTTTCAGCTTAGTCAGCATCTCCACAATTACTCACTGCAAGTAGTATATTGACTCAGTAGGAAGTGAACTCATCATCTTGGTCAGGGAAGATCTGACAAAAAATCTAGCAGCAAATATTTTTTTTACCTTCCCTTGTCGCCCTTTCCCCAGCCTCACTCGCATTATGACTTACCAATAACTGGAAACTTTTCTGTTATAGAATGAAGACATGTTTGTACCTTTACTCCTGGTTTTTTATACATGTTTTTTTTATTTCATTTACTTAATCGTGGGACATCAGTTCTGCTGTTCAGACGTTTATCAACAGGTGTCAGCAGAACCTCAGTCTTGTGCTACGATGAGCGTGTGCTGAGGTGTACAAATAACTCCAGTTTTGGAGGAATGTGACTTTCAAATTGTCTACCCTGATGGGTTTCTATTTTGGAAGCACTGACTCAAGAGCCTAAGTCCTGTTGATTTTCAGTGATTCTTTGATTCCTAAATGTTCATCTACTCTACACATTAATTATGGTCATTGTATATTGTTTATAGATAATTAAAGGATTTTTAAAATTATTTTTGAGCTGAATTATGAAGTGGCTTACATAATAAAATATGGTTTTATTATCTCAGTCACAGAAACTTCTACATGACACAGGTCTGGTCAATATTTGAATGTGCAATCAAGCACAACAATATTTAATTGTGGAAAATTTCTCAGTACGCCATGGGACCGGATGGGTGCGTTGAAGTCAGTGTCACGCTGCAGAATCATCCTCTAGGCTGCCCTGGGCTTGTGCATTGGTGTGCTTATGTGTGCTTACGCTGCTGGTACTGTGAAGCCAGTTTGGTGATGTAGTGATGTCCATGAAGCATTAGTATGGCGTTGCAATTACGAAGTAGTATTAAAAGGTGTTTTATCAGGTGGGCAATCTAAACCAACATATCTAAACCGACATATCTAAACTGATGTAGGAGAATGAACACACAGATCATAGCATAACTACATCCAATCCAAAATAACTTTTCTTTGAAGGAACTTTTTCAGATAGATGAAAGTTAAGGTGTTTTAGGTTCGCCTTTTCCTTGTGCAAAGGAAAGCTGAGGCAAAGAATGAACAAAATTCTAATCATAGACAAGACTGATGATGTTTTTTTTAATTGATTCTTTTTTATTGTTATTAAATTTTAACATATAATTTGCCATTAAAAGAAGGATTTGCCCAAAACCAGAGATCACATAGTAAAAACTGTGCCCTTGTGTCCCTGGATAGATAGTCAATACTCAGGTCTCACTGCATGTGGTGTGCTTGGGTCATTTAATAAGTTTTCACAGACACCTTCAGTGCTTGCAAGGTTTGTAGGTCTGGTCCCTACTTATGCACCCAATCACCGTGTTCCTGACACCTAGATTTTACTTACTTCAGCATTTCTGGAAATTAGTCCTAATCTTATACAATTCAACTGGGACTCATGGCTCAAGTATTTTGCCAAATTCTTCTTAAGAAGGCTCTTGCAGAAGAAAAGTTAGGAGTTGAACTTTTCTTGCTACACAGTATTTAACAGGGGAGAAGGGTGTGACATAAAGTCCAACAAAGTCAATAGAAGTTTTCATGTCTACTTTTGTCCCACACCTATTTCACTGAATCTTGAATCACCGCTTCCTCCACCTTTTCCCACCAAACATCACTCTGGAAAAAGAGCTATCTTTATAAATATCACTTTCTATATAAAGAAATTATATTAATTCTTTGGTGTGGAAATGTAGCAAATCCATATTAGTAAAATTTAAATAGAAGTGTTAATTTTCAGTGTTTGCTTTTGCCTTTCCAAAGTATCTTTTGTTGTTGTTGTTGTTATTGTATGCAAAAATACTTTATATGCTAACTCCTGCCTTCAGCATCAAAAGCAACTAAGATAATCTTCATACAGAAAAGGATGACAGTATAAATAATTCTTACATGGCAGTATCTGAAAATGGAGATAAGTATGAATTGGAAGAAGGCTTTTCATTCTTTTCTGTTCTGAAAATGTAAGGATAAAAATTTTCTTCCTTTGGATGAAATCTTCTGCCTATTAAAATCAAAGGAAGTTTTGTCACTGATTTCAAAAGCATAGGAATGTCACCCCTAGTCTTGGCAGTGAGCAAACCAGTAGGCAGCTTCCTGTTAACAGATTATGACATGTTGACACAATTTGAAATACACTAAACATAGGGAATCTGATACATTTTTCTTGGAAAGGAAAACAGTTTTAGCTCCTTTTAAAAGACTCCACATCTAGAAATATCTTCCTCTGCAGTCATCATCTAGCCATGTTTAATACATTTTGAATGCATGTGTTCAAATGGCTTAGAAATAAAACTTTCTGTTATGCCTCAGAAAACATTTGGTTTGGGTTATAAAAATATAGAAACTATAGATCCCTGCAGAAAGAATAAACTTTGGAGTCAGAGCACTAGAAAATGTGCTTCCAAGAGAGACTTGCATGTGCCTTTGAGAAGAACCTCTCAATACTTGGGAAAGAGAGAGAAAGAAGCCATATGCAATTCAGTGACCACTGAATCTGACATTCAAACTAAATTTGACACTGTGCAAGGTTATCACACACAGTGGGTGCTCTAGACCCCCTCTATAATAATTCATTTAAAATATTGCTACTATGATTCCATAATGAAGGCAAAAATAAGAAGAATGAAAAAAAATTAAATTCCAGAAGTGCCTGTTCCGAAAGGCATTGGATTTCAGTAGATGCTAAATAATTATAATTCATTTTTTTAACATTTAGGGATAACTTTAGCCTCTTCTCTAAATGTGAGTCAAATCTAGTCCTGAAACTGAATAACACATTCCAATGATCCTGGATATTAAACCTCTGTATTTCTAGTGCTGCAGACTCTATGTAATTCAGATGTGGACCAGGGCTTCACTGTGCCATTTTCCACATGTGGCCAGGTGGTAGAGATGCTCCATGCATTTATGATCTACTGCTTTCAATCAAAGTGGGGAACACAAAACCACAGGTAGCTTATATTCAGAGACGTGGAGGAAAATCGTATGATGTTACAGGTCATTGTGCATGTAACACTTGCAGCATGCCCACAATCTGGTGTTTTGCAGCCTGTGAGAAAGGAAAGCTCCTGGGGAAAGGTTGAAGGTGTATAATGGAAAAGTTATGTATGTTTTTACAGCTTCACCTTGTTTTAGAGCTTCACCTTGACTGGCAAAGCAATGTAAAAAGAGGACATGGCTGATGTGAAAGTTTCCCAAGTGCGTGATGACAGTTGGTGCCATGGGTTGTCCAAGATGGCAACATGGCTGCAATTTGCATGGAGGAGAATTATGTTGTGCTTGATGTCAGGGGAATGGATGGGAACACGAGAGGAGAGGGGAAACCTGCTTGCAGCTGTGGGCATGGATGAACAAGCAGGAAATGGGCTCTGTCAAAATCAGGGAGAAGCATCTTGTGGTGAAAGGATGAAAGCTGGACTGGTAATTTTAGCTGTGTGGAAGTATGAGGAAGGTCAAAGCTTTGAAGTTTTGTGCATCAAAATTTACAGAGAGCCTTGAGAGTCCTAGACTGAAGGTACTGGACAAGCTCAAGGCCCAAGCAACAGAGCAGCCAGTGATGTTAACCACAGTGACTGCAAAAAGCAGTATCAAGGAGAGCTTAGAAGACAGATTAAGAGCTATGGTGAGCCATACTGAGCTTGAGCCGATGGCGAGACATTCAGAAAGAAGCAGGCTGGGCTTTGGGCTTGGACAGAAGGGAGCAGACAGGTGGATTTGAGTCATCAGTGTGAGCAGTTGGGCTTGTGTTTATAGCTGACCTTCCCCAGAGATGAAGTGCCCTCTCCAGTGGGAGGAGGGAAGCCGACCAAGGACAGAGCCCTTTGGAGCTCACAGAAAGCTGGAGAAAAATGAGGACATGTTATTCTCCTGTTCCAATATGTGATTTGTTGATAAGGAAAGCTTTTAATAACTAATTTTAAACCCTACAACCAAAACTTTTCAAGAGATACATTCTAATGTAGTGTGGAGCTGGTACAGAAGCCCTATGTGGTTTACTCAGTAAATAGTCACTTTTTTAGAAGAATTTGGAGTTTGTCAAGTTACAACAATATTACTGAAAATGAATGTCTTTCATGAATTTTGTTATTTCCTTCTCTTGGAGAATTGTGCAGGAATTTCAAGGATCCAGTACATACTAGAACAAGTTAAACATTTTTCTTCACCTGGAAATTTTAATTAAATTTTTGCGAAGTTTTTTTTTTTTCAGGTTTTCTGTTCCTGTGGTTTCAAATTCTGATAGAAAATGTGGAGAAGGAGAAATTAAGACAAATTTCATGGAAATAAATTCCTCTTCTGAATATTTTTATTAGATGTTCTCCCTTTGCATTCAGTCTAGACAGAGGAGATATTTTGCAGTGCCTGGAACAGGTTCCTGAGTACAGCCAGAAAACATGGAGCAAGTCAGAGAAATTGCAGAAGTAAGTATGACACATTTGGGAAGAAAAAAAATCCCTCTAATTCACTGCATCTAGTTGATCTAATTTATTTTTGCCTCTTGGCATGTCTTCTGCTCTAAACTCTGCACATGCCTGAGAGTCATCAAAATGCACAGGACAGGGCCAAGGTAAAACAAGGCCTGTGCTCTGTAATTTCATAGACCAACTATTCCAAAGCACTGCTGAAATTACTCAGGTCAGAAGAACCCTTTATGAATCTTGAGAAAAAAAATTAAACGAGCATTTGTGCTAAATAACAGTGATGTTATTTAGCTCCACTTTGCCCCATTCCTCTCATACGTAGTGGGATGTGAAGTCAATATTCTTCAGCCATTTCTGATGTTTGGCTTCTGTAGAACCAACAGACAGCCACTGCAGGTTATTTGATCCTTTACAAAAATTATTTAATTATCCACAGTTAAATATTCTAGAGGAAATAAAAGTACTTTGGAAAGAAACCTAAATGAGAGAAAAGTAAGAATTAAAGACTAGGACACCACATCTTCTGCAAGAAGGGTCTTGCTTGCCTGGTAGACTTTCTTTGATCTCTAATTATGTTAGATGTTATGTTGTTGATGTTAGTGCTGTAAATAATCCCTCTCTGAATTCACTAATTAAATCTTTTAATATTATTCATTCCCTCATACCAAAACTTACTTTAGTAATTAGAAATGTCATGGTAATTTATGCTGGCCGTATGACTATTTTGTCAGTTATTTATTTAAATAATTTTATTTTATTACAACCTCACAAAAATTCATCCTCATCATTTAATTAGAGATGTATGTGAAAAGCCAAGAGGTATTTGGAGTTAGGCTGTGTTTGTTCACTTTATTTATGTGCTTACTCTTGCAAACTTCAGGGTATTTACAAAGGTATAAAGGGTAACAGTTGTTACCACACCAAGTAAAACTTGCAAAATATCTCCATTTGCTTCATGATAAGCGTGTTATCTAGATCTTGTAAGCACTAAAGAGATCAGAGAAAGAAATGTACCTTTCTCTTGTGTAATGCTACCTGGATTTTCTTTTTGTCTTGTGGGAGACTGGCAAGTTGCTGTAAACCAGCTTTCTTAATCACTTGTGCACTCACTGCCCTTTTCCTGATACCACTCACATGAAGAAAGAGACATTTCTACACAGCACTTAGGATTTCTCTTTTACCAGAGCTAACTGAAGGCGGCTGCTGACATAAGATCTTTCCTCATGCTGGCAGCTCTGAGCTGGGGTGTTTCAGCTAAAGACACATTGGGGCATCAGACAGACTTTCTCCAGGACTCAAACCTTCGGAAAAAGCACAGTAAATTTAGTAACCATGCCCCTACACCTACTAAAGAAACGGAATTTGTCTTCTAGTTTCAGGATAATAAACCTAACAGCCTCATTTCCTGGAGGGCGCTGAAAATAAATTTAGCCAGACCCCTTGTTCCAGGGAGTGGAAAAGTTGGCAAGTAGTGTTCTCCAAGGGAAGTCAAACAGAACAAATCCCTTGGTTGGAAACACAGGGCAGCCTTCCTTTTTCTCTTTGCAGAGCACAGAGCTGAAATCATGGTTGTCTGAGTTAACAACCCTTTTTATTCCCTGGAGGCTGTCTGATATGCAAAATAGACATTGTGCCAAGCACCAGGCTGGAGCAGGTGGCTTGCCTGCTGAGCCATCCACTTCCTACAGACCACCATAGCCAGGGGAGATCAACTCCCCCTGATTTACTCCTCATAACTTCTCCTTTTAAGGAGGATTTGCTCATCAGTGGGGAGAGGCACTCAGTGATCAGACAGAGCACTACACCTGAGCCTGACGCTTCACAAGTCACATAAAAAAAAGAGATTTATCTATGTCTTCCCCACTGCCATTCAACCCCTCCAATCCCCCTTATAATCTGTCCCTGAATGGGCAAGATCCGGTTTGGAATGACAGCAAGGAAATGAGGAAAGCCTTAATGCCCCAGCTCCCTGGGAGTTTGCCTTAGAAACCACTCAACAAGCCCATGGCTCATGGCTACACTAATCAAATTGTTGAGCTCATGTTCATAAGCAGGTCTTCTTTGGAACCTCATGGTTCTGTCCCTCCACCAGGTCCTCACCTTTCCTCAAGTACATTGGAGGACGTCTTCACCATATGTGAGCAGAAATCTTATGTTACCTTATGCTGTGTTGATTGAACTACTTGAAGATCTTTCTGCAGTGACTCGGGGAGGACCCCACCTGGTCTAGAGAAACAGGGAATTCTGGAATAGCACCACTGGAGGACCATCAGCAGGTCTGTTGTCCAGCTTGAACCTACAAAGCAGGTGATGAGTAACTAACACATAACCAAGTTTCCAGCCCATGTACCTAAACCTTTCTGCTAACATCCAACTTAACTCTGCAGTGAAGAGATCCTGCACTGTTTTGCTACAAATCTTGCAGAATCCAATGCTGCCCAAAAGCATGCTCTGAAAGCTCATTTGCCAGTACATACTATGCTGTCTGGTATGGTAAAAAATGCCCAGTCCCATGAACTCAGGTCTCCTCCTCCTTTCCCCTGCCCTTGCATACCTGCACACTCAGCACTTCCCTCGCATAAAGCATGGTCTGCCTCTAGGTTTGCTTATCACAGTCTCAAGAGTAAGTACTATGCAAAGTTAAAATCTGTTGAGCTCAAGGGCATTTGACCCTGACCACAACCTGCTGTTCCTTTAACAAACAATTAAGACATTCCATGTGTGACTAAATTTGAAAGCAAACCCAAGAATTAACCAGCTTGTTTTAAATAGGGATATAAATAAGAACCAGCCCAGCCATTGCCTAAGAGATAAGCCAAAACTTTGGGTCTCAATAAAAGTTCAGTCACTTCCGAAGGCTGGATATTTATTTAAGGAACAGGGTCATAATTTAGGGAAAAGGTCTTTATTTAGGGATTTTAGGGAACACAATGTCCCCCTGAATCTCATTTCTATTTGAGTAAGTTTTCTCTGAGTATGGATGATGCTAAAGGAAAATAACAAAGCCAAATCCATTCTTGCCTAGCACAAAAAGTACTTCTGTGGGACTTCTAGTCCTAGTGTGAAGTAGCAACAAACAAAATAGTTACAAAGGTATCTGCATAACTTTGCACTGTGTATCTATCTCATGGCTTGTGAGAAGAGAATGCAGTAAAAAAAAAATCTGCATTTAAATCAGGTTTGACATAAAAACTTGGCTGGCCTAATAGAGATTAGCTTTTAAAAAGATGCTAACAAAAAATATTCAAATTTTGAAGTTAGTGGCACCTTGCTTGATCAATTTCATTAAAATGGCAAATATAGTTTCTTATATGAAATGGTGTATTAGATCCTTGAATAAGAAAATTAAAATACATCTTCTAGAGGTTCATATAATTATGTGTTACAGTTCTGGATCATATAACTTAGGAAAACCTAAAATAGTTTTAATGCTCTATCTAGGTAAAAAATGCTATGATAAAACTGCATGTATCAGGAGAATTTGAAAGTAGCTTTTTAGCATGAAAATTTTCTCTGTGGCAGAAAAATAGATGGAAGGAGAACTTTGGTTCTGCTTAGTAGTGTGAAGTTAACAAAACCGGTAATTAAGTTATGAGATCATGGAAAGTGACTATACCCACACATTTTTCGAGGTGATACGGAGTGCAGAGAGTTCGTTTTTCAGGGTTTGTAGATTGAAGATTACACATTAACCACTAACCTAACTGATAACTCTATGGACAGAGTCCATTCTTCCATGTAACATGGCCTCACTTGTCCCATGCATGATGTTTTATGAGAGCTCTAAAACTTATGCTTGCACTGTTTTCTTGCAAATTATTTTCCATGTAGGTAAATAGAGCCTTTCCTAAAGGATTCAGCAAAATATCTGAGGATTTTCATGCAGATAAAATGAAACCTTACATGAAAACTACTACAAGGAGGAGTTTTATTTCAGAATACAAAGTGATCAATTATTCCTATTACTTTTGAATTGAATTTGGAAGAGCGCTGCTGTTTGCCTAAGAATTTCACACTACAGCCTATCACTGCTGTGTAAAGCTTAAAGACTTGAAAGTATTTAAGTACCCAACAAGTATAGTGATTTCAAAGAGACTGGGTACATGAGCATATTTGAAATCTTAGTGCCCTCTACATAAAATCAAGGGCAGTAGCAAGGTCAAGGGGTTTTTGTGATGTTTCTGACACTTCTCCTTTTTGTGAGAGATTTTCTTTGACTGGCAGAGAAATTGCTAATATGTCTGAAGTTGCTGGTTTAATATTGTGTTTTAACAGCAGAGGAAGGTAAGCACATTGTTACAGCAATTAGTACAATGGTAAGATTTGTTTTGAAAAGAAGTTTTCATGCAATATTTTAAATAGATGTTTCATGGCAGTATGAGGGGTCAGATGAAAGTCAGAAGATCCATTTGTTCTGTAAAACACGGGAAAAAATACAAGCACACAATGGTGTTATTATCTTTGTAATTAAAATCTTTAGTGTCTCATGCTACAAGTGAACTAAAATTGTGTAGCCATTATAGTAAGTTAACACTCAGATATAACACAGGGATATCAATATTGAATTCTATCGCCGTGTAGATCCCTTGTGATAGCTTTTCCTTGAAACCTTATGTAAATAAAGGGAACACATAGCATTCATTAACTAGTACATAATTTTCTGTATGCATTTATAGCATTAACAAAACATTCATTTTCAACCACATAATTTTTTCTGTCTCTTTTTCCACAGATGTGCTACAAAAGTGTTTCAATCACCATGATGCTGAGGTTTTTTCTTACTGGTAAAAAGAAATTATAGGTCTTTTGTTGAAATCAAAAGGATTCAGAGCACTTCAATGTCCGTATTCGCAAAATAAAAGTCATATCAGTATGACTTTTTTCACCCATTTGTTCTCACTTCACCATCCTAATCCATTTTCATTACATGGCATATTTTATTAAACATACATTTATATGTGCCTACTATTTCAAATCTACTAACTAATACTGATATTTCAGCAGGCTTTTCAAAAAAACCACCCCCAAAAATTTGATTGCTTTCCCCCAAATTTCTGCTTTTCCAAGAAATTTCAAATTAACAGCTTTTCCACAATAAAAACTGAATATCAAAATGTGGGAAAAAAATTGTGCTAAAAAAAGTTTTATTTTATAACTAGCAACTGTAATTTTCATTTGGAGTCATCTAAAAACTGCATTTCTTCTCTGTAACGTACAACAAGTAAATTAAGTTTTCACTTAGCTGTGGCAATAGTTACATTTTTGAAAGGTTTCAAACCCAAAAATATTTCAAATGTTTTAATTAACTTCAGAGAAATCATTTATTTTTGCTTTCCTGAAAACTCACTTTAAAAGGCAGATAGGACCTTCTTGTTTGATTTTTGCCTCTTTTGAGGAGCTTCTTAAAGATCAGAAAGTTTAGAGGTCAACGAGATGATCTGACCCTTAGTAAGTGAACCCCTAATTATTCCAAAAGACTGAGGCACTGAGGATCTGGGATCTTCATTATTCTCCGAAATGCGGTGTTTCCACTGAGCTCTGTTGAGAGATCCCTTTCCTCAATCAGCTCCTTGCCTGCCCAGCAATTCTATACTTTACATTCTTGTTTTGCAGATAACACAAAATCTGTCAAATGAAATATATACTTGATCTTTCTTATCATATCATTTTACCACAAATGATGCTGTGCATGGTATACAATTTTAAAATAGTGCTAGAAACTATTATATCCTGCTTCCAAAAGTGAGGCTGTCTGAAGTCCGCAGATGCTGGCAATGTCTTTTGAAAACCTTCAGAAGCTTGATCCAAAACCAGCTCAAGCTAATGAGACATTTTCCACTGACTTAAAAATGTGATTCCTCAGAGTGCAATACATGTTGTGTGTTACAAAGAAATAGGTGCATTTTACTTTCAGGCTTTTTAGAGTGTTGCGGTGTGGAGTTTTTTTAAACAATCAGTTTAAAGGCTAGCTCCAAAGTCCACTGGTCTCAGAAGGCTGAATCAAGCTGAAAATTCTGTTCTGTGAGTATTAAATATTTTGCTAAGGCAAAACTCAGCTCACAAATACACCCATCACTTTACCCAGCTGACTAGATCCTTCCTCATCCTGCTTTGCCCATCTATTGAATATAAGATGACTGGTGCCCATGTTTGCAAAGAAGGACCCTTGTACTGAGGCAATTTGTTTATAGCTAGATTTAAGGACTGTGACCTGTGCTCCTAAGCTGTAATGATTAATGATACAATAACGCAAAGGTTTCAGGCGCTAGACCCCCTTTTCTTTGGGTCTGATATTAACAAAATGTCTAAGTATTTTCTGACCCATACTCTGAGAGATGCCCATTTTTTAAAGGTATTTTATCAACACACACATGCCCAGTTAAAAATAAGTAAGAACTGGGGAATTTATTCAGTAAAAATAGTGACTGACCAGGAGTGAGCTCCAGTTAGGAGTTCTGCATGAGCTAAATATGATATTTTACTTCTTCACTGCTATCCACCTCAGTGAAATGGGCTAGTCTTATTATAAAGAAACAGCCAGATTTTTGTCTTTCACCTATTTTTTGTTGCAGGTTCCTGTCATTTAACTTTGATTTGTATAGCTGCACTGTCTGCTGTGTGCTGGTGTCCCCACAGGACCCTTTGTTTCCTACCTTTGAAAACATTCAAAACAAACAAGACCCTTTCTCTTCCCATAGACAGTACACATAATATTAATGGTTATCTACCTGTGATAAGCAGAGCAGTATCATTTTACATGACTTGAAAGGGTCATCCATATCGTCAAGCACAATTAACTTGTCTTACTCTCACAAAATGGGCTGGGGGAAGTAACTAAGAGGCCATACTTCTTCACACACCTGGAAAACAGTTCCAGGACAAGAAGACACCTAAAAGACAAAAAAAGCTTCTAA
The DNA here is from genome assembly GCF_000691975.1 of Corvus brachyrhynchos. Taxonomy (NCBI): domain Eukaryota; kingdom Metazoa; phylum Chordata; class Aves; order Passeriformes; family Corvidae; genus Corvus; species Corvus brachyrhynchos. The sequence goes on from NW_008239110.1 coordinate 5,685,374, forward strand.
ACAACAAGCACAACAGGCTTTCTATTGAGAAAAGAAGCTGTACTGCACCTTCTTGATGTGATACTCTCTGTGGTGCCTGTGTCTGTATTTACTGAGATGATCAGTTGCATACAAGCTTGAACAAGTTGAGCTTCAGGATTTTAACTTCCTGCTAACCCACTTTTAAAGAAAGCACGCTCTCTGAAATATTTCTGGGAAACAGAGTGAAAGTTGTTTTTAGGATATACCCAGACTTCACTAAAAAGTGTTCTGAAATGTCACAGAACATGCACTGTTTCTATACGCAGGTTTTGTTTCGCAGCCTGCCTAGATCAGAAGAGCAAACTAAGAATGAGTGGTAACTCCAGTTCTCTGAAGGAGGCTTTCACACCCTACGTACATTTCAGTTCTCAAAACTAGTAAGCGAAGCGAAGATTCTGCTTAGATGAAAAAAGGTCGAAGTAACCACTGTGTGGAGAGCAGTGTTTGTAATGTAGCATGTGAGCATACCCCCTCTGAGTCAGCACTGAATCAGTGTCCAGCTGATGTTTAGTGGAGTGCCATACTGTTTCATTAGGAAGAAATGAAGTTGACCACTTGGCTGTGGAGAATGGCATAGCAGTTGTCACAATAACACAGCTATTAAATGCGTGACGTGAGCGAATGCCTTATCAAAGTACTGCTCTAGCCACATACATTATTCCTGCAATTAAATTAAATATATTTCACTTCCTGTCTTAAATAACTGTGTAGTACTGCTGCCAACAAGGTGCTGACTTTCAACAGAAGAGTGATTGACTGTCAACAGCACATCCTTTAGAGTTTTTTCCTGAAATGCTTTAGGATCCTTTAGGAGAAAGTGACCTGGTTAATGTAAATTTTTTTCTTTATTAATAAAATTACAAGTTTGAATCTGTCATATTCTTTTTACTACTAATGAAAAAATCTTTACAATGCCAATCATGCTGTGTCTTTTCCCAGGTTAATATACCTATATAGGGAGAGATGGCTGGAAGAAAGTTAGCCTTTCTTGCTCAGATAAAGTTTAAAATAGCGAAGTAATTGAACAATGTCTATTTTCTGTATTTTTACAAAAAAAAAAAAACAAAACAAAAAAACCCCCAAAAAACCACAAAACCAAACCACACCAAAACAGTAGGTTTATTTTCTTCAGCAGAAAAAAATGTCTTGAGAAGAAAGCAAAAGTATTTCCAGATAATTTCTGTCAATTACAAATTATTCTGTGATTCTGTGAACAATTTCTATGTTTGTTTTCACCTTGATAAGGAAAAGGAAATTGGAAATGCTTCAGACATCCATTTTTATTTCTTTGACAATGACTAAAGCTAAACTGCTATGTTTTGGTAAAGAAATCAAAACGTCCTTTCCTCCTCTTATCCTATAGTGTCAAATTTTTTGCCAGCTCTACGCTGAGCGAACGCACCCTGCATGAAAACCGGGAGGTTCACAGGGGTTTAGAACAGGCTGTAGAGGGCGAGTATTTTCCCGCAGGGAGTCCCCGCGATGCAGCGAGGGGCTGAGGACGGACCGGCTCTGTCGGTGCTCACAGCCCACGGCTGCTGTAACATGAAGCTCGGGAAAGGTCAGCGGCCGCGCTCTGTAGCCTGCTCTCTGCCTATCTGTGCTATCTCTTGAAATAACAGCGACTTCCAGGACTCCTTCACCTTCTTCCCTCTCCGGCCCCGGCATCCCTTCCCTCCCCTGTCCTTCTCTGGCACACATCCTTCAGCGCCACTCTCTTTTCTTCCTTGAGCTTTTCCTGTTGTCATCACAAAGACCTCTATGTCCTTTATTGTACTGTGTCCTCTCGTTGCCTGGCTCAAAGGCTATCTCTGGCTCTGGAATAAAGTCTCCACTAAGAAAAGGAAAAAAAAACCACCATAAAGGGTTAAGAAAAAGAAACATGCTGGTGACCTGTTTTGGGAACAAATCCACTCTCTCTGTTTTTTAGTCACATAGGTAAGTTCAGAAATTGCTCTTAATTATCTACTCTCTCCTTATCATAGCCAAACTTTGTGAATTTCCTGAAAAATCTATTTATGATCTGTACCCTTGAAACTTGGAAGCAGTTCTTTTGAGAGAAGCTTCCATATTACTCTGCCAAGAGGATTACCAAAATAGACCTCCATTGTTATTTTTGAGTATTCGTGACCCTTCATTCGTTTGTTTGTTTAAAAGGGATATTTTTGATTGAAGCTGTTCTGCCTTGGTGACAATGAAAGTTGAAAAGGGTGTTTTAAGCAGTAAAAAAGTAATTGTTTAAGTTTGAAGTGCAAATTATTTCAGAGTGGTTTGTGTATTTGAAAGAATGAGACTGCTTCTGTAACATGCTATATTTTATGGTAGATCAGGTACTAAAAACTTCACTAACCTGGAACTGGAACCTTGGGTAGAAAAGTAATTTCTTATGTACTTTTAGGGTATAAAGTCTTGATTAAATTTTCTTCTGAAATGAAGAAACCATCCTTGCTGCAAGAGATCTGCTTGGGGCTGCAGGGCCACCTGTGGTTCCTTTTCCCACGTGTTTCTCACAGATGTGCCAGCAGTGGGTCTTTTGATGCTGGGAGTGTTTGTCACTAGCAGGGCATCCTTGGCACCTGCTCAGGTGGGGCACCAGCCTGGTAACTGGCAGGGGAGGGGGAGACAGGCTTTGCTGTTCACAGACACCAGTGCTGTGCAAATTAAAGAGCTGATTGCAGAGAGATACTTTGGTGAGTACCTGAGTCTCTTCTCTCAGCAGTACAGGTAGCAGAGGAAGTACCCTGTGCACTGTCACACCACAACACTGATGGCATTGAGGAGTAACAGCAACCTCTTCTCCTCCTTGCATTGCTGAATTGTTTTGCTGCAATACACATTTCACATTTGAAAAAAGGCAAGTAAGCAAGCAAACCAAGTGAAGATTCTTAACCTAATAGAAATACGATGAGCAGTGCACAGAGTTTAACACATTTTGTCATTAACTGTTCCCCAGTGCCTGCTGAAATATTTGACCAGACTCTCCAAGGAAATTCAGTTATAATTAAGTAAAAAAGACAGTAGGGCCTATTTAAAAGGGATGTATTTGTGGTAAAATACCTTGAAAATGTTCCTAGGACTGAGAGATAATTTCTAAAAACTTCCGTGCGCTTTGCCACAATGCTGTTCCTGGTTTCAAAAAGACATCTCAGCTTGTACCGACAGAGGAATCAGAATAAACTCTGATTGCTGAAGCTACATTACAATTTAGGAGCATCCTTATACCCTCACTACTGAAGATAACAAATGTCTTCTTCAGCCCCAAGTACCTGCAGCCTATTTCAGGATGGAGCATTGAGGTCGTGCTCTGACCACATATATAAACATATTCGTAAATTATAGTGTACACATACATGTTGCCTTCTCAAACATCATGGTACCTATTAATCAGTGGTTCATTTGCATTGCTTGTTCTTGGATTTACTTTTGAAGCTCCTAACACCCAAGGTGGATCTGAGCTCAAGAATTACAGACATGGTGTGTCCTTGCTGAAAGTTTCACTGGGAGACTTCTGAAAGGAAATTGTCAGTTTTCACACAGAGAACAAGTATTCCTTGCCCTTAACAAATGCAGAGACATCTGACTATACCATTGTCAAATGCCATTAGATAAATGCCCATCTTGTAAATCTGGTGGAATTATATGCCATTTACAAGAACATCTACTGAAAAGTAATACTTTAGATCCAGAAAAAAATACTTTATCAAATGGTAATTCCTTAAAATTATGGATTATTCCATAACTCCAGTGAAAGACATACTTACAGAAATATCTGTGCATTTTTGTTCCCCAAACCCTGTGTTTTTCTTCTAAAAATTATGACCAAGATGTTGTCTCCATTAAGATAAGTGGTAGGATTTCAGGTCACTAAATTAAACTGAAATCTCACTGGAGGAAGTCCTAATCTTTACATCTCTTCCAACTTTCTTTTACACTATCACTACCAGAATAGCCCCTTTATTTGACAGGTAATATTACAGTAAAGAGTGATTGATTTGAAATAAAGTTATGACAGAAATTGTGTGAGTGAATGGTAGAAAGTATTTAATGGTTTTGTAGCCATAGTGAATAACTCTTGGCTTTGATAGGTTGATTTAGACTGCAATCTAGAAATATTGTTTTAAGTCCTGCTCATCCAGTTACAACAATCCTACATGGCATCACAGCTCCCACTTTTCTGTCACCTCTTTCCAGAGAAGAGTTTCCATCTAATCTCAGTGGATGGTGACCTAGCTTTGCTTATTTATGTCCTTTTGCTGGGATACAGCAATGTGATGTATGCTGGCTTTTGAAGCCGAAGAAACATCAAATGGCACAGGACACTACAGCATAGAAATTATCTAAAGCTTGTGAAAAACTTTTCTTTTTCAGCTTCTACAAACCATTACGTGCGCAAATAAAGAGATTCCCATGCCACTTGAAGATCATGGGCAGCAAAAGCCTTCCTCTGCTCTAATGAAACTAAGTGTAATAAGGATGATGATCTTTGAGGAAGACAAATGATCAGATAAATGAATGAACTCCTGTCTAAAGAATACCATTAATTTCATCAACTTCCCTTCCACAGGCCTGGCACCTTGGGGCCCATTTCTTGGACTTGCTTACCTTAATAATTATATTTAGAACAGAAATTAGAACACATTTTTCAACCATTGAAACAACGGGTTCTGAAATAGCTGCCAGAGTTGATGGAGAAATAATACAAAATTACTTCTAAGATAAATTTATGAATGGGATTAAATAGCAAGATATGATGATGATGATCTCCAAGCATGGACATTAATATTTAAGTCATCAAGCTTTGTTAGTTTCAAGTGTGAGCCTTCTGATCAGCACTAAAATAAATGTGATCTCAGTTCATGAGATGAATTGTGTCACATTAAGGAAAGGCTTCGCTTTTCTGCTGGCCACTAGCAGAGACCAAAGATTTTTTTTTCCTCTTGACATTAAACTCGACTCCAAATTTGTTTTGTGTTTGAAGACAATTTCTTCCTCCTCCCTTCTGCAGCAATAAACTGCCTACAGTAAGAAAAAGAATATCACATAGGATGTGCTGGGGCTCCTGTCTGCTCTCTTGGGTGCATAAAGTAACCACCAGATATGGGATCAGGAACATGTTTTCCCTCATGCCCAATTGGTGAGGCCCATAGGTGTCTGCAAGACAGTGAGGACTTCTCTACAGAGGCACAAATAAATCAATTCCTGCAGCCCTGTGAGCAAACCAAACAGCAAACATAAACAGGGCATTGCCAGTGATCTTGATTTCTCTTGCTCTCTTCTTGTGGCACTACACAGTCTTGCAAGAATCTTCACAAATCTTTTTTCTGTGGTATGCTGGGAATTATATGGCTTGTGGTAGATGGAGACATGTGGAATACATGTGCTCAGCATCCTTTTAGGCCTTTTGTCTGGGCCCCAGTCTGTGTCATAGTCTTTGATTCCACAGTATATTAAAAAGAAAAAAAAAAGAATGTAAGGTAAGAAAAGTCCTGGAATCTGTACCAAATCCAAACAATGCACTGCGTGCCTCTCCTCTTGGGAAGAGGACAAGAAAACAAACATTTTATGCATATATGATGGATGCTATCTGTGCTACTTAATGCATTAATAACAATTACTTGCTAACTTCTGGTCATTGATCTCTAAGACTCTAAAGCATAGACTGGAATAAAGTATGGGAAAGTAACATGGACGAGCAGAGATTTCACTGTATAACACCATAAGTATTTTTAGCATGCTAAGCATGAATTTCCTTCAATTACATAGATAGAGGAACTCAAAGGTAAATGTAATTGTTAATACTCCCAGCATGTGTATCTAAAATATGTTATTTATTGACCATTTGTACTATGAATAAGTGTACTTAAAGACACTTTAGTGTAAAGTGTTACTGTCTGCTAAAGATCTCTTCACTAAATGTTTGTAGAGTCCTGAGTAGTTTGCAAGTCAATTAAACCACTGATGGAACAGAGATAAACACTTCCTATTGAGAAATGTCACATCAGTCTTTCTGCTTCATTGCATTGTGTCATTTAATGCACTGAACAGCATTCAAGTGACACAGCACCAGCTATGATATCATGGCATGGGCTATATAACATGCTGAGCCACATGCAGATGGATAAACAGTATTGTAGTTGTACCAACTGGCACAGAGAGCAGAGACAAGCTGTCATGTATTTATTTTCAGGGCACACTAACCTGCAACTGGAGTCTTGATAAATGGATTTTCTCCCATGCATTACTCTCTAAGGAGCAGCATGCAGGCATGGGCAATTTAACACCTGCCAGCTCTCCCTTCCTTGAAAATTAAGAAGTGTGGCAACCAGTGTTGTCAGGATCTTTTTTGGATTAGGTTTCCTCTTGCTTTCTACAAATGGGAATGGCAGCAAACACTGTCACTCTGTTCTACTTGATACATTACTCACACTGTTCAGGGTAATGGGAAAGGCACTGGAGTTTCAGTAGTGCTAACGAGTTGCAGTTCAGGTAGTGCTTGCAATTTTTCAAACACATGAAGTATCTACCTATTATAAACTATCCTTATGAAGAGCTCAAGAGGTCCTGATTTCTTAAGAGCTATGCAGTTACAAGGAAGGGAAAAGCATTCTTGGTGAGCAGAGAAACCATAGATCCCTATTTTAATATGAAGCCTCATGAGTTAGATTTTAAAATACTTGAAAGCTTCCAGATTTTTATTTCATTGTTTAGATGCTCTACTATGGTTGCTAGCATGTTGTTTAATAACACCAAAATATGTCAGAGTTGACTCAGAATTAGTTTTAGTGTAGAGTACTATGTTTCAATCAAGTCTAAATTGTGGAGGAAGCATACAGTAGTATTTAGATGTATTTTGTGAGATAAAAACAGAAAAAAGAGAAGACAGCTCAATGCACTTGGGAACTATTGGATTTGGTCCTGTGCTTCAAATAAATGTTGGTGTCATATGATTCATATTTTATGATAAATTAATGCAGCACCCTGAAATAGAAATAAACGAGGCTCCATTTCTCAGAAATGTGCTTGCATTACTGTTGAATCAGAGCTTGGCATCAATACCAATGGAACACATTAAAGTGTCCTTTTTTCTTCTACAGGAATATTTTTGGAACTGAGTTTTGAAAATACTGTAGAGCTTGTAGCTGCAGCAAACCAAAAGTGCACTAGGTAGCCAAGATAGCCATGAATGAAACTTGCTGCATTTCCTAATCACAGCAGTGACACAACATTTTCTCTGTTCCTCTTGCCAACTAACGGTGCTAAGCCTCCTTCCCACTGCCCCTGAACCGTGCTTCCAGCACTGGGTGTGTCAGATAAGAGACGTATCCCTCTTTTCCATCTGTGCCTTTGCTCACAGACTGCACCTCAATTTGACCTTGATTATTTTTATACATTCATGGCCCTTTTTTTGTGATGCATTTTAAAACCAAAATTAGTAATTAAATTGGAATCAGGAAAATAGGGTTGAAAAGACCTGGAAGCTTCACTTTCTGTTTTTGGGAAAGCAAAAAGACATGAAATGATAAGAAGAGAAATATGCATAGAAAACCGAAGTCAGGGGTTTGTGTGTATTTCTTGTCACCCTACTGTATACAGAAGGAAAGTCATTAAGGTTACAAGTCATGAGAGTTCTTCTTGATGATAAAATTGCTTTGTCAACAAAAGGGCTAAGTATATTAATGTATCACATTTCATCTGCTCTTTCTGTCTATATATTATATGCTTGCTCATTTGAGTATAATAAACCCCTAAAATTTACAGCTTCTTCTAGGATTTTTATGTGAAGCTAACTGAAAACAGATTTTACTTGGGAAGAGAAAGCAAAACCCACTACAGTGTTTGCAACCGAAATGCTTCTGCTTTGGAATCAGTTCTCTGAACAGAGAAGGTTCTCAGTGAACCCCTGCTGCTGGGTCTCTCTGCTGTGGGACCGTGTACGCAAGGCTCTTTGGCAAATGGGAACACCCCCTCTCACCTGTGCATGTCCTCCTCAGGAGAGCACAGCATCAGGTGTTTGCTTATTTACTCTCCTTTTGCAGCTTTCGCTTGACCTGTCATTGCTCACCCTGACTCATCTCCAGCAGGAAGGGTGGAGGTTTATCTGTCCCAGAAGAACTGATCTGGTGGTTACAGGGTTCTTCTGGGATGTGGGAATTTTGGAGTCAAACTCTCTGAGACTGAAGATACAAGCCAGACTTCCTGCTTCCTTGATGAAGGGACTATGGCATCATGCACAATGTGAGCACGGGTACTTTCTTCTTCATCCAAGCTTAAGGAAATACAGGGCATAACATTGCTTCCCTGAGCACAGAAAATCATTTGAAGCTCTAAAGCCGTTTCACAAGACTGCCAAATACAAGCAAGAGAAAAATATTCCTGACGCCCTTTTTTTCAGTGCTCATTGTAGTTTGTTCTGAAAGTCCTGTCATGCTGAGTAGAACACTCAGACAGGAATTCTTGGGTGCTCAACTCTCTTGGTTCAGCCTGCTAGGTACTTCACCCAGAAATTGCCCTCCACAGCCACGCATTCCAGCCTGTGGTGTGGGTTACTGCAAGGCTGAAACTCCTTCTGGTGCCTTTGCCTTAACAAGGTTCTTCTTAAGTAATAGACACTCGGCATTGGTGTGAGCCAGCTGCTTCAGTACATTCTCATTCTGTCATGGACATCACATGCCATCAAGCGCTGAACGTCACCAGGAGGTCACCTAGAAGAGCATTCGTGTACGGATGAGTCCAGGTATGGACGCAGCTGGCCACAGAGCTCTTGCAAGAGAAAATCTCAGATCTGCAGTAACCAGAATCCAACCCAAAGCCTGTAGGAGTCAAAACAGGTATTGCTGTCTTCAGTGTGAAGGAGCCACTCCATTAGCTGCAGGAAAAACTATGAACTCTTCTTTCCAGCACAGGCCAGCTATGCAAAAGCAACATTAAGCCACTTCACTGTTAAGACTTTAGAACAGACTAGCATGAAGATTATTGGGAAATCAAAAGAAAATCTTTAGAAATGACTACGCTAGAGATAAGAACACATATTAAAGGAAATTTTCAGAGAGCTTGGATAAAATATTAAGTATTATAACATTTTGAAATAGGCAGCATCTTCCAAGAATTTCGCCAAGAGCCCGGATTTTTTTGTCTGGTGGAAAAAGGAAGTGTGAAATAAAACAGAGCAAATTGATAAATCTCTTGATGTAGTATAATGCTGCAGCAAGCCAGTCTTTGGGCAGCACCGCCAACAGCAGCTACTGAGCCCAGATGCACTGCCCCACAGAATGTGTGACAAAAGTCAACAACACATGTGATCTGCCCTTTCATACCTTAAATCCTGCCCATCTTAGCCTTCTAAATTGCCACAGTGGTCATGTCACAGCTTAAAATATATCTTTCCTGGTTCCTTATGTTTGCTACCCTGAGAGTTACTCTTGAGGCTAGTGGAAGGCAGGAAGTTAGGTGCTGTTATTTTTTTCCATGTGTATGTAAAGCTTAACAGACTAAACTAGGAGGGTCAACAATAGGCAAAATTAAACAGTTCTAAAAATGAACTAGACAAGAGGAAACAATTATAAGACTGCTATTTGGAGGAAACAAGCACTGGGTGGTTCAGTCGCTAACACAATGAAGGAGACAGCCCATGATGGTGCTTCTAAACCCTTCCTGGTCTGATATTCCCAAACTGTCCAGTGTTGTTTACTTGCCTGGAACACTGCCACAGGCACATCCTGATAGGTCAGGAGCAATCCTCAGCAATTGCTGTGAGAAATAGGAAGCAGGCAAAGAGGGCAGCAGTAAGTGACATCTGCTCCTTTGAGGAGCAGCGAGCACTTTCCTCTCTCTGGGTTGTCTGAGGCAATGCCTTTGGTCAAAAAATAACTCCAGGAGGTATCATGGATTTCAGAAAACATCGTCATATAGCATTTATGGTTGCCCAGGTCTGCTTTTAGGACATCAAAGTGTTTGGTAGTGTTCTTGCTGCCATACCCCCAAATCATTAAAGCAGTATTAGTTGGTGGGGAAAAAAAGAGACATGACCTTAAGCCAAATGCACTGACTGGGAATTTAGAGGACTTGTCCTGGTTTTTGTGTTGATGCAGAATTACACTGACTGCATCCTTGGAATGCTCAGCTTTCTACCTGTGACTAGAATTCTTGCCTTCTCCTTGTCCTTTAAATGATATATTCAGCTGCAAGGGTTTTGTGGCAGGCACTGTCTCACGTTGGGTGTTAATACTTCACATGCCACAGCAATGCTGGGTTTCACACTGCCATAACAATAACAGAGAGAGACTCGAGTCCATCTGCCTTACTGATAATTAATGAACTTACCTATCAAACCCTCAATCTGTACAATAATCAGTTTCATTTTTAGTGACAGACATTTGCCAGGCTCTCTGATGTCTAGTTGAAAGTTAATGATTAAAAAAAAAAGGTCTTTTTTGAAGGCATGGAAATGTCAGAAATGGAAAGTGCCAAGAGCCCAACAGATATATTATGCAAATATTCGTTGATAAGCAGGACAAAGATAAGAGAGAGTTTACCTAGTGACATTTTTTTGTGCCTCCTAAAATGTTTCTAGTAAGTGAAGATAATCTAAAAACTTTCATTCAAAAAGCTAAATAAAAAACAATGAAGTGCTTTCAAACCTCTGCTCTGGAGAATTTACGGAAGACATCATGCATAGATGTTCTTGTCTGTCAGGTTTTATGACGTGAGGTGAGAGTGGTGGGTTTTTTTAATCCAGAAAACAATGCAGACCACAACTATATCATCATAAATTTACCACATAGTTATTATTTTTTTTCTGCAAACATTTTAATTGCAGCTGCAAGAGACTGAAAAATCCTGCCTGATAAGCGTGCTTTTCTGCTTTAAAAATACAATGGAAAGCTACCATGCATGCACAAAAGCTCATTAAATTAAATGCTAGGGATTATCTCTGAAGGTAAGTGAATATAGAAGGCAGGTGGAGATAATGAAAGCAGGATATTATCCCATTAACATTTGTTCTGTTACTGCACCCACACTGCTGTCAGTTCTCATTAGCATCCCACCAGAAAGTTACAGACTACCTGGGAGCTCCAACACCTCTGCACAGCCGGACACTCCTGCAGAGTGTGGAAAGGTGCTGATGGCTCTGTGTCAGTCAGGGCAGCCACATGCCAAGGAAAAGTGCACGCTGCAGGTGAGGCTGCAGAGAGGTGCCCGATGATACGCCCTTCTCAGCACAGCCAAGTGATGCAAGAGCTCTGCTCGGGTCCTACCGAAAAGGTGTATGCTCTTTCACTGTTTCATTGCCTCACACCACCCATGCAGCTGCTAATGATAGTCCTTCTATTGAAAAGTGATTTAGCATGATGCCCGTGTCCCAGAGGACACACAACACCTACAGACCCCTCCCTAATACCTAGCAGCTCAATGTACTCTTTAAACACAGGCTGAAAACAAGGGTGGTGCAGAGCTATGCTGGCCCTGGGGCAGCTCAGGGAAAGGAGGCAGGAAAATGAGGATCCTCCCTCGAATCCCGGGCTGCAGGAGGGGCCAAGGGTGACTTGGCAGGGTCTCTCGCAGGCTGCGTGGGTCTTCCAGAGAAGGAAAGTCAAAGAGGAAGACAACAATAAGACAGCTCTGCTGTGTCCCTGGCTCTGCCCTCTGGAGTCCCCCGGGAGCAGGAGAAAGGCATTTTGCTGCTCTCCAAGGGTTTTTTTTTTCCAGAGAATCACAGTCAGGGTGGTGGTAAAACAAGAGCCACTGGGAGCTAGTTCTTGGGACTTTTTCAGGAGACTGAGTTAGAGCTTTCCTGTCCTAGAATTTTAAACCATTTCTGCAAGTACAGACTGACCTTGTTTGTTCATCTGGTTAAGCACAGACTTTCATTCCTTCTGCAGAAGATGAGGAAGAAGATCTAGAGGAAAAAATCATCCATGGAAGAGTCCTTATGATGCCCCCAAACTGGTAGCAGTTATTACATCACAGTAGAATTTGCAGGAGAAATGAGGACACTATAATTGACTGGCAGTCAATTCATTGCTGGTCCAGGTGATGCCACGAAGATTTTTGGCCTTTTCTTTTATACCCGTTATACCTTTTTTACAGCTTCTGTATTCTTAGTGCTTTTTGCCTACATTCTTGGACTTGTTTGTCAAGCTAAGAGACTAAACATTTTAGAAGCTTCGTAGCTAGGGATCAGTGTGCCCCAGACCCCAAGGTCCTCTCCAGAACACATTCTGTAAACTGAGACAGAACCATCCAGGGGAAGGTTCCTTGGGGAGGGGGGCTCACTTGAGCCTCTCATTGGGGAATCTTTGACATATATGCTAATTAGTAAGACCTATAATGTTATACCAGATTTTTTGGGGGTGTGCATTGCGGGGTGCATTTTGATGCATATGACCTGGATGTGTGCACCTAAGGATCCTTAAAATAAATACCAAGGTAAAATCCCTTTTCCCGTTCTAACCATGTTTGACTCTTGATTTTAAGACCAGGAAAGGGCATCACAGGCAATCCACTTTCAGCCAGTGCCCTCACTATTTTTACCTCCTTCTTTCCTCCCATTCTTTCCCTTGCCTTTGGAGTTTCTCCTCTGATTCCTCTCCCTTCCTTGCCTTTATGTGTAACTAATCTCTTCCTAATTAAACCCTATCCAAAGAACCAAACTCCCAAATCCATTAATCACTGCTCTCCTTGGTTTTATGTTTTAGTTTTCCCTTACCCCATCTCTAGTTTGTTTACATACATTAAAAAAACCTAATCTGTTGAGGTGGGGAAACCCATTATTCCCTGTTTCTATTCTAAGTCTCTTTTATCTCTTTTCTTTCCCTCTCTCACCCCCTAATTGCCCCTAAGGCCTCAAGCCTTATAAACAAAAATAAAACTGCATTTGACTTTGAAGCACGTATCAGCCCCATACAATAAGATGCCATACAGAGGATACCTATAGGCTATGCTTCGTTTTTTAAACTGTTTTCCTTCCTCTTCTCTGCTCCTGTTTTCATTGTCTCTCTGTTTTTGTTTGTCTTCTCTGCCCCATTTTTCATCCAGGACCTCTCTGCGCTTCACCCCACCCTTGCAGCCTCACCTCAGAGGAATGCAAACCAAATAACCATTCAAGACTGGTGAACTTTAAAACCCATGACATTCAAGTGGGTTGGAAATTAGACAAAACAATTTCACCCATCCCTTGTTTAGGACCCTGATGAACAGCTCGCTGTAGCTTCTGGGTTAGTGTGCAGAAGGATGTGCTGCTGCATGTCTCCCTTTCATAAGGGAAACACTGGAATGTGGCTGGGTACCAAAAAGCCTGTTGCAACATGGTTTGTTAGAAGGACACCCTGGATTCCCCACATGCATCTCATATACAGGGTTTTTCAACTCACCTTCTTTGATAGTAAGCACATGGAAATGGCAGGATGAGTCTTGTTGATTGCTTAAGTGGAGTAATTTTTTAGGGTAATGAATAGACTAGTTGGCAAATCTGCTTGGCCCAAGTTGAAAATCTATCCCAAACAACCAAATAGAGCTTTGTTTTCTTGAGCAAGAAAACAAAATTTAAAGGACTCCCCAGTTTTCATTTTCTTGCTTTTTATAAACAATTTCTTAAGGCTGCCTAAGAAAGGCACATGCCATCCCCTTATTGTCTTCGAAAATCACATCCAAGCTGGGTCCAAAATGGATTTTATTTACTTAGCAAGTAATTCAAACAGTGTCAGTATGAGCAAAGCCAGGATGCTGGAGTCTGAGACATCAGGAGGATATACTTTCCCCTGTGCCCCCAGCACGTCAGGGCTGCAGGCAGCAGCAAGAGACCCTCAATGTGGGGGCTTCCAGACAGTGGGGAGCACCAGTGGGTCCCCAGACCAGAGGGGTCCCTGCCCACGGCATAGCAAGAGTAGACCGGGGTTCTGACTGACCAGAAGGGCCAGTGCTGTGCCACTGCACGCAAGAGCAGCAAAAGCTCATCCCCCCCCCATTGTTTACTCAGCTCTCTCCCTTTTCTCTCTTCACACGCAAAACCAGGCTTGCAATTTTCACAATAACAAAGCTGGAATTTAATTTCTTCTCTGGAAAACCTTGAATATCAGTTCTAGTTTTGCGTCTTATAGGATGAAACTGTTCTTTTTACAGGAAGGGATGGAGATAATTTCTTGAAAATGAGCAAACAAAGTGAAAATGAAATATTTTAAACTACAAGAAAATGCTTGAATCCAGATTCAAGCAATGACAGATCTCTAAGGGGCATAAATCTAATTTTCCATGCAATTAGTTTCAAATAATGATAAGCGACAGATGCTTTTATTTATTTGGCTGAATTGTGACAACATCCTTTTTTTTCCTATAGCCATCCAAGCCTGATCCAAAATCTACTAATGCCAGTGGAAAGACTCCCGCTGTCCTCAAATGGGCTTTGGATCAGGCCCTAATTAGTCTAGGACAAACCAATAAACTCAAATACTTAAATTGTTTTATGTTGAGTCCCAAACCATACTTTGTTTTCATTCTACATTTACTAGAAAAGCTATGAATAGCTTAGATCCCTTCATTTAGGAAAATTTAACTGAATTAGTTTATATAAAAAGCCCCCAAAAAGTTAGAAACCTGCCCTGGAAATACTATACCTACATTGTATTAAGAAGAAATAAGAAAAGTGTACAATCTTTCCATAGACACAATGCACACATTTCAAACATCACAAAAAGCATACCCAGGAATCTTCCTTCATCAGAATCTTGGTGTTGACTAAGGATAGTCTGCTGTATGTCTACCTATACCACAGCAGCTGATGTATGTATGATATATAAAAGAGTGTGTACACAAGGATGCATATTAAATATACCTATAAGCAACTATAATTTTTATTGACGTAAATAAACTACACTCGCTGAAGGATTTTTTTTGTTGATATAATTATATCTACATTAGAGTTCTTTTGGCATGAGTATGTGCTTCAGGTGAATTTTTCACACATCATAGCAGAGCTGGCAAGACTTTTAAGTGTTATTAAGTCGTAGGCTGAATAACATTTTAGTTGGCAAGTCATAAGCTTCTTGACTTGCTTTGCACTAAGATGATACAGTAGAATTTACCTAATGAGCACACTGGAGAAGGCACTTGGTTCAGATGCTTAAATCAAAATCTTGCATCCATAACAGATCCAGTGCCAATCACAAGTTTTTATAAAGATTAAACAATGCAGAAAAGGTACACAAACAAGTGCAGACAGCTGCCTTTTCCCTCTGTTTATAATTAGAGCAGACAGTACCCTACCTAGCTCACTCTGTTCCAGAAGTCAGGTAGCCACTTTATTATTGCCACATACTCTTCCAGCAATGTGGTTTATTAGCCTGGGCTTGCTGCCATGATAGCACAGCCTCATGACGTTCAAAGTAGACCTGGTGTATGTCTGGCTAGCCCAGAACAGAGCCATGTAGGAATCAGCTGCATTGCTGTAATGAGTGGGACTTCTGGTCCAAAGTTAGAGGTCCACCATGTAGGCATCTATGTCTGAGTTAGTTCTCAAGGCTCTTTTTAGAAGCAGTGAAGAGAAATGGGCACATCTGGGGGTCAGTTCCTTTCATTTGCAGGTGCATGTCTAAAGTCTGAGGAATTATGTGTGCAGGTGCGTAAACTTAGGTAGGGTGATCTTCAACCACCTCTGTAAATGGCTGCAGCTTGGGCTTGACAACATGGAAGCTGCACTGGTTTAAGACAAAGAGAGTTACTGCAGCCACATGGAGCCACATGGAGATGTGTGCCTACGGATAGTAAAGCCTAGTATTTTTCAAGGACACTTCTACAAAATTCTTTTCTGGAGACACATCAAATCATTATGTTGGTGCTGTGACTACTTCCCTGGGGAGCCTGTTCCAGTGCCCAGCCACGCTCTGGGTGAAAAACTTTTTACTGATATCCAACCTAAACCTCCCCTGACTCAGCTTCATGATGTTTCCTCAGATCTTGTCACGGGTCATGAGAGAAATGAGTGAGAGTAATAGCAAAGGCAAATTATGTTCTTAGTGATGGAAGAGGTCCCAGATGTTGAGGTCTTCTCCCTGCATGGAGCTCCAGTGAAATGGAGGATGGCTGTGTCAGCAGCCAATATGTCTTACTTAATCAGATCATTTGCAGGAAAATAGCCAGCACAGCCTTAGGTTAGAAAACATTTGCAGGCTATCAGCAGCTATCTGGTATGAGATGTAAACCTTCCAAATGAATAAGCTGATTGTGGTGCATCAGACACTCCACACCGAGTTTGAAAGAAAAACATTCTAAAAGCCTGTTCGCACTGCAAAGTTCAGTATGTCCTATCTGGTAATTAGCACATCTCTTCTGTGAAACACCCTGTTAAATAAATTCATTTGATCTAAGCAGCTTTTGTCAATGGTTCCGACAATTTAACCTAGTGCACCTTTAAGGACTAAACCTGCAGAAAGAGGGGTTTGTTTTATTCTGAGGCAATACTTTTAACAAATCTCAGCTGCATGGGAATGAACAAATCAGTGGCTTTAGAAGGTGCCAGCAACAGCCTTTGATGCATATTTGATTTGTAGATATATCTTCAAGTTGTAAAAGCACCACCTATTTCCCTTTACTTGGAAAACAGAGTTTTTGGGTGGAATCCTTCATCCTCACTGGTGACCAGATAATCCTAATACCCAACACATTTCAAAGCTGGGGTTCTTTTAATCTGCCAGTATTAAAGTCTGCTTCATAAATTTATCTCATTATAATACATACAGGTCAAAGAAGGTTATTAATATCAATTTGAATGAGGTGTGTTATTCAACAGTCTCTTCTGTCTTGTTTGGCTTTCTGGATAACCACCACCAGAGTATGTGCACATAAAAGTAATCAAATCCAAATCAGCAGCCTGCCCACCTCTGTGATTTGTTTCATTCACCCGTGGAAAGATTTTCAAAGCTCTCACAATTCAGTCTTTTAATGGAAAGAGCAGATTATTTTCCTGATGTAGAGGGGTAACATTTTTATAAGCACCCCAAGCTTTTCAGACTGACAATACATAGTAAGAAGGACTCTAAGCACTAGATGCAACTTCTACACTTTAACGAAAGACTACTTAGCAGAAACTATTTCCTCTTCTGTATAGGAGACAGTTTTCCTTTCATTGATTCTCACTCCTAAGGCCACTTTATGTGCCCTGGATGTGCCAAATTTTTTAATATCCGTCTTGCAGTTTTTGAACAACTCTCCATCAGTATAGAAAGTAAATGTCACAGGGATCACTAAAGTAGGGTTATATAAGTAAAAGAATAAAATTTCATGTCATTTAAAATGGTGTAACTCTCCACACTGTTCTCCTTGCCTTCAGATGTTTGTTCATCCAGCCTTGAAAGAACAGTTAGGAACATAGCCCCGGGGGCTAAACTAACAAATCTTTGACCCAGCTACATACAAATAAGCTAGTGTTTACTCTTTGTTTGACAGGTGGCCACAAATTTCACCCCTGATTTCACCAAATCCTTCAGAAGAAGTTGCATTTATTTTGACAGCCGTTGTTTAGCCAGATATAGTGTGTCCTACCAGATCAACCCAAAGTTTCCTCAGGTAAATGCATGCCATAAGGTGAGACGCAGGTCAGGGGATGATTAAAGGCTGTATGTCTGGCCCTGGGATGCCAAGGTGTGGGTGTCACGCACCCACGTTGTTCTCAGGGCAGCTCAGCATCCAGATGCTCTTCCCTCCCCAGAGGACCTACCTGCCTACAGCATGGGCCTTTCCCCAAGGAACATGCGCCGGCTGGCTCGCCAAGCACAGCTGTCTGACACTGCTCCAAGGCACGCTGGGGCTGGCGCTGCAAACCCATGCTGAGCCAGCCTGGCCTCTCTTGTGCTACCACTGCAGTGGCTGGGAGGGGGGCATGTGGGGCCAGCCTCCTCTGCCTCCCAGTGTGGGTTTGTTCAGAGCTCTCACAGGAACCCCCTGTTCCCATCAAAGTGCTTGGACCACTGTTCAAAAGGCCTTATAAGGGCTCAAATCAGAGTAAGGTCAACACGAAGCATCACTGGCCAGTTATTTTGTGACTTTAGCCTTACTTTTTTTATCCAGAATCTGGAAACCATTTGCTCGATCTCTGGTCCAAGGCCAGGCTGGGCTCAGCTGTCACCAAGAGGGGTAGATGGGAGCTCTGGTGGATGTACAGTGGTTTTCCGAACTTCAGTACATCCACATGAAAATGAAACAGTGCTGTTACGCTTGGCTCTACTATTTCCAGAACTTAATGTCGGTGGGCAATTAGTCACTGGAGAATAGATAATACTTGCCTGGAAAAGGGACCTCATGCGATGAGTCAGCAGATCAGCCTCTGCTCTCTCCCCTAACAAGCAAATCCTTACTCAAATGCTAGTCATCAGAGCAATTAGAGTAGTCTGTAAACTGGTAACCCAGGCAGAAGTTCTGTAATGGTGTGAAGTAAGAAGAAGGGATATTCCTAAATATTTTACCCATCCACTCATCCCTAGCGTGAGTAGCTAAGTTTCAGCTCTCCAACAGATGTAGGCCAAAGTTCACATAATGTTGTGTTAGTGTTCATCGGTTGCATTCATAAACTAAACTTATGGCACATTTCTTATTAGAATTTAAAAGAATGAATGAAGCAATGTTTTCTCCATGGAAATTTCTTGGCACAAGTTCTTGGGTACTTTCAAACATGATTTCTGAAACATCTTTTTAAAAACCAGAAAGTCAGTGCGTATTTACTTGGCCTCGGCTATGGATAGATTTTCATCATCTTGCCTAAACCAAAAGAGCTTCTCCCCTGAGTGAAAGGAGATTTATTTGTTGTGAATCCATGGCCGAGATCTTATTGAGTTCATGTCCACCACTGGCTATTTTCATCCATACAGACTTTGTCCCTGTTGTCCTGTTACAGGATCACTGTCAGCACCCCAGAAACCACTATCACCCTAACAGCACTTCTTGCACCCCCAGTCTCATTGCAAAGGCAATCCACACATAGGGGCAGGGCTCTCCTCTCCCCCACTACCATTCAGTGGGACCCACACAGCCAGAAAGCCCACTCCCCTCCTGGACCCTGCTTTGCAAGGACACCCTGACACCCTTCTGCACCAGCCTCAGGCTTTCCATGTTTGATGAGCCACTGGCCACAAGAGGATGGAGATGAGGATGACTCTTGCGGGGTGCCTGTGCATTGGTGCAGCTCCACCAGCATACACTGGTCAAGAACACTCCTCCACCCCCTGCTCACACCCAGCAGAAGCTGGTCCCCTGAGCCTGGTGTTGTGAATATGCAAAAGCACTGTTTGCAGCCACCGTGTGCAAGCAGGCAGACAGCAAACAAACAGCATAAAAGGGTGTGCTTTTTCATTGGATGCAAAATACTCCCCATGAGGTATGGATTTCAGGACACGTTGTGTTCTGACTTGCCAGTTGCCTTCTCTCCAACTCACTCCCAGAGAAGCAGCAAGAATGGTATGGAGAGGGGTGAGACAACTTTTGCCCACACTTGTGTGCTTCAGGCCAATTGTCCAGCTCCTGGGGACATTTGTCACAAACACATGCCAGAGCACCCTAACCTGACACCGTCACTCCTTGCCAGACAGCACAGGACCTTTGTACTCATCCTTTTCCCCCAGGACCTGCCAAACACTCCTAGGTAGAGGTTCCCCTTTCTGCCTCCTTTGTCCTCCACCAGCCAGCCAAGCCCAGTTGTCTTGGTTCAGACAGATTCCTCTGCTTTGGGAAAAGCAGGCTCTGAACCTGTCTGTGCTGCAGAGAGACGGAGAGCTGGCCAGGAAGACAGAGAGCTGGCCAGGAGAACATCTTCCAGGAAGTGGGGCAGGGTGCTGCTCTGGCTCCAGGCTTGCACTGCTTGCACCTGGGTAGTCATAGTGTTGGTATTGACCTTGCAAGGCTGGAAGGTATTGAAGAGGCAAAAGTGATGCTGATGTTTCTGAAAAGGCTGTGCTGGGGCTGAATTAGGTGTGAGTCTCATCTCAGAGAGGTGAACCATAAGCCAGCTGGCCTCCTGCTGCCAGCATGGTGGGGCTGGGCTCAGTTCCTCCTAAAACTCCCAGGACTAGCATGCTGGGGCACACATCTGGTGATCAGAGGGTGGGGAGAATCTAAAAAGACTGAGAAATATCCTCCAGAAGTGCTGTGACCTTTGTAGACAGTTGGTCTGGACCTATTTTTTTACTCTCTTCCTGGCTTCACCTTTGTCCCCGCTTCTTCCACATCTTAAAATTACAGCCAAAACACTCCTCAGATGCCTCTTAGTAATACCTTCATCTGAACTGTCCTTTCCCAGGACCTCTAACCCACTCAGGCTGCTGTGTTGGCAAGAGAAGGAGTCACACTTCTATGCTCTTTTGGTTTCTAAGAAATGCTTCTATGGAGACATCCTGAGAGATGTCTTGGGAAGTTGTCTTAGAGAGGGAGAGCCTCAGCCCAGGGAACACCCTGGGAGTTGCACCCCTTCTGCCACTGCTTCTTTTATTTGCAACAAATGGTGCTCAGGGTGTCCTGGTAATAATTTAAATGATTACTGCCTTTGTTCTTCAGTGTGTCTGAGATGTTCCTAGAGCTGCCTCAGGACACCAGCAAAGCGAATTTCTTTACACACCCAGTTCTTCGATGGGCTAGGAGCTTGAGCTGGTCAGGGCAGCAGGTCCAACAGCATGGGCCATAGAGAGGGCTTGGGGTTACCGTTTTTTGAAGAGGGGTTTTCTATCAAAGATGCATTGCCTAATGCCTTTTTTCCAGGTCTGTTGGCTAAGTAGCCAGTCCTGATTGAAGGCTGGCTTGAGCTAGTGCTGGACTAAATGCTGTTGATGCAGTTGGCACATTGCAGTGTGGAAGAACAGTTTCTCTTGCAAATGCCTGTCGTCCACGGAGCTCTTCTGTGAGGATCCTGGAAACCGAAGGCAATTTGCCCCTTTCAGAGTATTTTTGTGAATCCTGGAGGACTGCAAAGCATCAGTCATCAATGTCCTGACCCATGGGGGCAGGCTACAAAGCTGCCAGTTCATCGCTCCTAGCCTGCGCTACTTGGGAGAGCACTTGTGTTTTATCCCAGGCAGTATTAATAGGCTTTGCCTCTGGGTTGGGAAGCTATGTCACATTACTAACCTGCATCTCATCTCCCAGACTGATGACGTGGGAAAGGATGAGTCACAACTCCTCTCACGCCAGGGTGTGTGCAGCACCAGTGAGGGCCACTGCCACTGCTCGGAGATGACAAAAGAGAGCCTGTGCCCTGCCTGTGCCCAGCCTCCTGGCCCTGAAGTCTGGGGAGAAGAAAGAGGAGAAGCTTTCTCAGCGCTTGTAGGCAACCAGACAGGCCAGGAGGTGTGTGTGTGTGTGGAGCCTGGCTGCTGTGTCCTTGTGGGCGGCTGGGCAGAGGCACAGACAGCCCTAGGCAAAGGGCGCAGAAGGCGGCTGGCCCAGAGCTCTCTTGTCTGGCCAGCGCTTTTCCCTATCCCCTGCTTTTGCTGGAAGGTACTGGTGGATAATGTAGTGACTCAGGCAGTGCTTATGTGGTCTGCTGCATTTCTCCTGGGGACAATAGGTGTTTTGATTTTGTGGTTTGGGTTTTTTCTTTTTTTCCCCCCTTCTGTCAAAAATTGGAATGAAAGGTCAGGAGAAATAACCAGAAAGAAGGGGAATAGAAATACTTATAAAGTGAATAAGCCTCTGGCTGGGAATCTTGGCTGATATCTGTTTTGCACAAAATTCTCTGGTAGCTTTTACTGTCAGAGATGGCCAGGGCTGACAACTCAAATACCAAAACCAGGGTAGGGCTGAACTAAATCTATTCCCTGGATGGAGAGCCAGATTCTGGAAAGCATAATGGGAACTGGCAATCTCCACAGGTGTTTCAGTAGACACATAATCCAAATCCATGTATTTAACTCAGCATGCTCAGTGAATAGCTTATTTGTATTTCAACCACACAGTTGAGGCTTAATTGAATTGGTACAAATCTCCCAGTAACTAAAGAAGGTCTCAAGGCAGCATCAGGTTGAGCCTGCTTCATGAGGCGGGCCAGAAGTTTTGCCTACTTCTCCATCTGCTTTCTAGCAACCTGACAACACATCTGTCACCTCTCTTGCCAATTTGAACACGAACCAGTCATTTCCAGGTAGCATTAAGAAAGTTTTGAACACTTATGAATTAGCTTTTCAGTCACCCATTTATTTTTTGGTGTGTCCTGTTGATGCATTTTGGGTAATTTGAAGTGGGCAAAGATAAATGTCCAGGAAACCCAACAGGAGAGGATTCTGGTGATTAGTGGAAAATAGTCTGAGCTTGTGAAAGGTTTTCTCCATGAGCACAGAGAATAATAATTTAGTTTTAAAGAGGCTGCAGTGCTAACATTTATTTGGTTTAGTAACTACATCTGTGGGGGAAAAGAAGACTCTAGTCTCTGAACTGAGTAGAAAAGGACAAGTAGTTCAACAGGTTTTCTACCCTTTCTAGCTTTTCTTCTTTTTCAGTTCTCTGTAAAAAGGCATGAGATGGAAAGGACTAGATACGACAGGAAGAAAACCTTAAACCAAGTCTTTTTAAAAATTTAATCTTGGATGATCAAAAGCTTAGAAATTAGTCACTATGTCTTCCCCAAAAAATTACCATCATCCTACCATTTTTGGCCAGCTCTTATGGACAAAATGTTAAACATGGTTTTTCAAGAACAGAGTCACAAGAAAGGACCAAATCAAACTCTGGCCATCGGGCAGAGACATGTCATCAAACTAATTTCCATCTCTGCTCACTGAAATCACATACTGTAATTGGATTAAACTACAGGAAAAAGGATGTGGGGCCTGAAGGGACTAATTTATGAGAGAAGATTTAGATAGGAAGTGTTAAGTGTATTTTTAAAAAGAAGACCATTTCTAATAATTGAGAACTTTATGTAGTGCAGATATGTATATCAAAAAAAGGGAAGAAATACGCAGGA
The DNA here is from genome assembly GCF_000691975.1 of Corvus brachyrhynchos. Classification (NCBI taxonomy): domain Eukaryota; kingdom Metazoa; phylum Chordata; class Aves; order Passeriformes; family Corvidae; genus Corvus; species Corvus brachyrhynchos. The sequence continues at coordinate 5,708,328 of NW_008239110.1, forward strand.
AAAGCTCTTTACAGTAGGATGCACAGTTTCTTGTGGAATTGTCTCCCACAATAGCTGATGAAAAAATAGTAATTTTTGTTAGATCTGACCAAATACCAAGCCCCAGGGCAACCCTGCATAATATTGACTGTTTCTTTCTTTCCTGATTTTCCTCCCATAAAGATCTCATTTTGCTTTCAAAATGAAGCAGGGGAACTAGTACAGCAAATCTCATACAGACAGGTTAGAAATAGGTGAAAACAAAGTCAGGAGGTGCTATCAGGACCTTTCCTAAACTGCAGGGGTGGCAGCCTGACCAGTAGGCTTACCAGTCCTGCAGTAATTACTGTGCTTCATTACACAAGAGCAGAAAATACTCTGATCACCTGGTTCCTTTTCGCTCATCCGCTGCGTGGAGGTTAGACAGCAGTGAACCACGAGATCTTATCAAAAGGTAAAAAGAAATGAGTAGGTTTGTGAACAGCAGAGCCAATGCAGCCTGGTCTGCGAGGAATTGTGTCTTGTGGTTGGGTTCTGATGTCTAACAAGGTGAGAGCTTTGCTTGAAACTTTACACACAAGAGAAGCAGCTGTTCACCATTGCTGTCTTCCACATAAATTCTCTAATGCTTCATGAGGGATGAACCCATGAGCATTGATTTCCTGGAAGTGGATTTCTTGGAAATAGTCTTTCTTTTCTTTAATCTCTCCTCCCCATCCTTTGAGACCTCTCTACAGCTAACAAATTTAGTTAACATTGGTTGTGTGTATGCCCAAGTCATTGATTCCCATCCAGTAGTCTCTGCTCCCTGGAGGCTTTCATGGGACCAGAGCAGAGAGCTGAGTTGTCCAGAAAAACTGAATTTAAAAAGCCAGTGGGTCGGTTCAACAGAGCGGGCCAGATCAACTGCAATGTATTCTGGCTCCCTGCACTAGGTTCCCCCAAATGCTCAAGCCAACAGAAGGCAGGGGACAGCCCAGGGCATGAATGGTGGTTTGGGGCAGGATGGCAGCTCAGCAGCTTCTTCCAGCAGCTCCTTTCTGGGAATGCATGCCTGGAAGTGTTAAACAGTAGTCCCTGAACAAAGTTCACTGGCTGAATCCAGACAGTGTGTGTTCACAACTACTCGTGGGCAAGCTTGGGGCTACCCATCAGGTACAGGGACTAGGCTGGGCCAGTGGCTGTTTTCCTGAGAGAAAGCACATCCTTGCCAAAGCTGGATTATAACAAGCTCAGAGGACACACTCAGAGGCATTGCTTTATTCTCAGATAAAGTCAATTTTAAGCAAATGGAAATCTGGATATGAAGAGCTTCAAAAAGAAGTATAAGTGTTAAAAGGGAGATGTCAGGTTTTTCACCAACTGCTGGTCCCACTCCTCTCTCAGTTCCATACACTTCATTCCCAGGGCAGGATGTAAGGCCTGGCAGCTGCAGCAAACTGGTGGGAACAGAGAGAGTTTCAGGCCACAATCCCTGAAATATTGAGTTGCATAAATTGTCAGACCTCTGTGTGCTCAAGATCTGGGCAAGACATTAAGGTGGAAAAGAAACTGATGCTGATTTCTGCCTGTCTGAGTCTGTGTGGCAGGAATGGGTGGCTGGTGGTGAAGATTTCTTTTTGTGGATTAAAGTTGACTGCATGTGATGCTCTGGTCAGAAACAATATGGCCACCACAGAGGAACTGTAAACACAGCAAAATTCTGGCAAGCTAAGGAAACCCATGGTAAACCATCTATTTCGGTAAGTATCATTCTCATACATAGCATCTGTCTCAGTCCACACGGTTCCTAGGAAATCCAAATGCTGTTTCATAATAAATCCCATTGCTTTTAAATGTCTTACTTTCAGTGCTGCTTCCTATAGTTGTCTTATCAGGCATCATTTTATTTGTTTCTGTGATACTGCCCTGGTAGTGCAAGTGCATTCATTTTAGCTACTTTGTGTACTGATGTCCAGTTTTAAAGCTCCTCCACTTTTCCTCCTTTGCTGGACTAGATGCGGCAAGCATGCCCCAAATGATTTAGCTTTGCCTGCCTGTCTAGTCAGTGAGGTCTGGAAAAATTACATTCACACAGAAATGCTGAGTTAATAATGATGAGGTGCTGAAAAAGTTTTGGGCCACTTCCAAGACTGTGTTTCCGAAAATGAGACCCAATGCAAGAACTACAGACTCAGAAAAATATGAAAATCAGATTCACTTTTTAACCTTACAAGGGGCTTTTTCTTCATTTCAAAGGAAATTCTGTTCAGTTACGCACATGAAACTTCAACAATTTGAGGATGTAATCCTGTAATTCTTTGTCAGACAAGTCTCCCATTGACTCAGTGGTTTCAAAGGCTTTGATTCCTGCGTATGAATGGCAGGATATGGTGCAAATTTATGATCATGAAGAGCTTTACTCTGTACTTTCACATTATTTTTTTTACTTCACTTTATGGGAACATGATGGGAAAAAGATCCTGGCCTCAATTCATACAACTGGAGCTCTGCCACCCACTTCCGCAGAGCCAGGCTTCCACATGTTCTGCTTTTTGCTAGATAAACAACTTGTGGACAGCATCCCCTGGAGTGAACCTTGAAACAGCATCCAAAATCATCAGAGAGCAGGTGACTGATTTTAAGCAAATACACAAATTGGTTTCTTAGGAGAAGGAGAATCAAGGGTGTGTGGCATCATGGCACTGTGACAAGAAAGCTCACTCTGCAGGAAAGATCTCTCAGTGCTGTGACTGTACCTGACAGAGACAGCTTATGGCAAACATCCTAACCTCCTCATCCTCCCAACCTCCCAACTTAATATGAACTGCCTTGATAGGAGATGAAGGATAAGATGGATTAATAAAATAACTTTTCCCCACACCTAAATCATGTACAAAGTAAGATTTATGGCACAGTTGGTGTCATAAAATAGAGATGTGATATCATTGCCATGACATTATCTCCCTTGCTACCCTTGAACTCAAGAGACTTAATGGCCTTCAAATAAATGATATTTAAACAAACCACTTTTCAAATGATCTTGTGGAACCTATTTAATCATTACCAGGAATAAGTGGTCATTGCTAAGAACTGGATTTTCCTGGATGCACAAGCAATAGTCAGTATGGCTTAATCCCTAGGGAGTAAAAGTGTGTTTAACTACTTTTTTGAGGACAACTGCATCATTTAAGTAGTTTGAAAAATCATGCCACAGATTTAGAAGCCTCCAATCACAGTTTTATTATCATAAGTAGTCTGCAAACTGCCGATCTTAAAATATGAGCTCCTACCAGTTAAATATGTATCTTTTTATATCTTCCTCTCCATGTACAATATATGGATATATGTATTCTTAACCTTCAATTTCATCATTTTTACATAGGGGCCAACAATAGCATAACTTATTCAGGCTTGGAACTGAATTCAGTGATGGCTAATCACCATGCTTCATGTGCTGGAAATAAGATTCCCCATTCTTTATCCAAATATGCAATTAGTCATAGTGGTTGCTGTAAAAACAGAGTGACTCTGAGAAGATGCATCTGCTTAGACAGAAAAAAAAGTCCAGAGGAACTGCAAGTACTTTCTTTCTCATGCAATTTCACTAGGGTAGCAACAACGAAGTTCTCTGAGAAGGAGTTTCTCCCTTTAACCATATCCATGGAGCACAGCAGTGGATGAGTGCACATGCTATATACCAACCCTTTGACTAGTATAATCACAGCTCCCATCTATTCCTATTTTCCCACTCTATGTTTCAGTCTGTTTCAACTTTATGTCCCACACCATGATTCCACCATAGCTGTGGATCTTAAACACTGGCATTTATGTGTGAGATGTAGTAAATTGGGAAGTTAGATGGATCATTGCAGAGAAAAAAAAGAAGAGCTGTTATCTAACAAAATCCAGTGCTCCATATGTTGTCCTGCAGGTGTCCCTTTATGTTCTTGAGCTGAGTACTTAAGCACTCTATTTTTTGCATAAGCACTGTCAGATTTTCTTTACCTGTTTATATCGTCATAGCCAAAACTCCATGAAAGAATTTTCTGTCAGCAAAGTACTCCTAATGCCAGTCAGAGGAGAGATTTTTCTCGACAAAGCCATACTTCTCAAGTGTCAACTTCTCTGCCATCCTGAAACAGTTTTCAAAAAGATGAGAGAAAAGGTATTAATCTTCATAGAATCATAGAATAGTTTGGGCTGGGAGGATTATTTTAAGGTGATCTAATCAAACATCCTTGAAGTGAGTAGGGACATCTTCAACTTGGCCAGGTTTCTCAAAGACCTGTCCAATCTGGACTTGAATGTTCCCACGGATAGTGCATCCACCACCTCTCTGGGCAACGTGTTCATGTGTTTAACCATCCTCATTGTAAAAAAAGTCTTCCTAATGTCTACTCTAAATCTATTTCCTTTCAGTTTAACCATTATACCTCGTCCTATCTCTTCAGAGCCTGCTAAAAAAGTGTGACCCTATCTTTCCGTTAAGTCCCCTTTAAGTACTGGAAGGCGCTCTAAGGTCTTCCTGGAGCCTTCATTTCTTCAGGCTGAACAACCCCAGATCTCTCAGCCCATCTTTAAAGGAGAGCTGCTCCAGCCCTCTGATCGTCTTCTTGTCTCTCCTCTGGACGTGCTCCAGCAAGTCCATGTCCTTCTTATGCAGGGTTGCTAGAGCTGGACGCAGCACTCTGGGTCTCACCAGCGTGGAGCAGAGGGGCAGAATTCCCTCTCTCGCCCAGCTGGCCGCACTGCTTCGGATGCAGCGCAGGACGCGGTTGGCTTTCAGGGCTGCGAGCGTACACTGGCACGTAAGTCCAATGCCACAGACATTTCCCGGCCAGTGTCCAAGGGGCCAAGGCACGGTTTTTAAGCTTTTTCCCCACCCAAATGCCCCCCTGCAGCCGGACGGCGCCGGCGCTG
>NW_008239110.1:5713283-5731563 GCF_000691975.1 Corvus brachyrhynchos
CGCACCTCTCGCCACGGCAGCAGGGCCTGCCTCTCCCAGGAGCGCGTCTCCCTGAGGAGCTCCGTGCGCCTCCCATTAAAAAGCCCACATAGGAGGTAGCTGCCATCCCGGCTTTGCACGGAGGGAAAAGGAAAAGACCCCTAAATTAAGCACCTTTCTCAAGGGCAGGAAATAAGACTATGACAGGTATCCGGAACAGAATCGAGGCTGAGCAATTCAGCAGCAATTCTTTTCTTTGGAAACAAGTTATTTGTCATCTTTAAAAGGTCCTAAAATCTGTGCACGGTTTTAAGGACGTAAGCGATACCAGTGACTTCACTGGGACGGCTCACGCTGCAGCAACCTCTGAAATGTGCTGCCCCGACTTGGTTTTCTGAATGTCTTGGTTGTTTCACATCCAGGGAGATGGCTTTGCCAGCCCTGAAGAAGAAACCTAAAATAGAATAAACTTCAGTATCTAAGGTTCTGGGCAAAGTTTCAGTTTAAATCCTAAATAGCCCTAAATCCATTCTTAGTAAGATGTGAATCATCATGTTTATAGTCAGAGCTACAGAGATAAAACCCAGCACAGTCTGTAAAAACAATTCTGTATTAAAATGTGAAACTGCAGTTCCTCTTCAAGCTCTAAAACCTGATACTAAAAAGGTATTACCCTCTTAACACAAGTGCCAACTATCTGTTCAGACAGGAAAACCTGCTGAAAAGCTGATCTCCCTTTTCCAGCCTCTGCAAAAAAACAAAACCAAGCAAACCAAACCCCCCCCCCCCCCCAAACCTTTAACAGTCAAAAGCATTCGAACTACAGAACAGATTTTCCCTCCTATTAGGATTCTTTCCCCCCAGGTTTGTTTGTTCTGTCTCCTCCTCACAACCCATGTTCCTCTGGTACAACTGATAAACAATGTCTTTTATTGCTATAGGCAGACAGTCCTGCTTAATACAATAGCAGGCAAGGCTTGGCGGGAGTGCAAAGTGCAGGTGTTTGGAGTATTGTGGTCATCCAAACCAGATGCTGAGGAGATGGAGCACCTGTTTCCCTTCTTTTCTGTGCTGGAGAATACAGCACTATGCAGGCTACAGAAACAGCCTGACATTAATAGCACTGCTTCTGCAGTTTTCCCTTGACAGGGTAACAGAGATGTACCATCTACAGCTTTTGCAAGCTCTCCTCTGAGTGCTCAGACACATGTGCTGGATTTTTTTTTTTAAATTTCTTTTTTCCCTGACCGACAGAAAGCATTCAGAGATGGGTCTGCAACATAATTTCTTTCCAGATTTTTTTATTCATGATTAACCATGCCCTGGCATGAAAAAAAGTTAGTTTTTATAGCCCTGATAGCAGTAAAATAAACAAAAAAAAGGTGCATTTTTTATCCATTTTTACAGGTCCTACAAATGTGTGTGTTGGATGTAGAAATGCATTTACAGTGTCATGCTCAGGCCAGTTGACTGACAGCTACTGACTCTGCAGGCGATGAAAAGCCCTCTGCTGACATGAAAGAAGTTGGGAACCTACCTCTACTGAAATGCAGTAGTAATCCTGCAAGAAATGGTCCCCAAAATGATAACCCTAAATAAGCACTCCTTTATCCAATTGGCAGTCCCCATGGCTTGCATGGCTGGGAATCAGGAGATCAGCTGGGAACTCCAGGCACCAGCATGATGGCATGCTGTGAGCCCTCCCTGGTCTCAGCCCACCTTCATCTGCTCCTTCCCACCTCCCACTTGCTGTGAGCAGCACTCTTCAGAGAGGGAGGAAGAGCACACCTTCAGCTGCAGCCTTTGTGGGACCAGGTTGTTGTCAAACCATACGGAAAGGACCAACTTTTCACAGCCTGGAGGACTATGTCTGATGCAGCAGCTGTAACCCCCATTTGTCCTGAACTCTGAACCGTAGTCAGTCTCTAAATGAAAAAATGAAACAGGTTTAAACCAACAGGGAACATAAAACACCAACCACTTAATGGCTTTTTGTTTGTTTGTTTTTAATTTAGGGAAATTTGAATGGGAAGCAACATTTTCCAGTTTTTGGCAACAGAAATATTTGTGCTAAGAAAATGTAAGTATTTGAAAAAAACTGTCAGAAAAGTAAAATTAGAGAGACTTTGAAGAATTTTATTTTAGGCCATGTCACTTTTAAATGGAGCTAGCTCTAGCTCTTACCCCTAAAAAAATACATCTACCTGAAAAAAAAGAAACCAAAATCAGACACTGTCACTTTAGTTTTACCACCATATAAATCCCAGTAAGTCCAGCTTCCACAAGGGAAAAACGCTCAAGATGCTATGGTAATATCACAGTAAAATGAAGATGCCATGCTTTCACTGATTTTAGCTCAGGATGGCTCACAGCCATTGATTATCTGCTGGAAGATGCAATCATTTTTGTGGAGAAAAGATGATTGCGCAAATACTACCTTCCCCATATTTTCTCTCTCATTCATGAGAGAAATAGATATGCAAGCAAGGCTCTTGCTGGACACAAGAACTGCTCCAGCTCTTCAGCCTTTCAAGCAGCTCTTCCAACATTTGGATTTCACAAGAAATTGACTGAGAGCATGCCAGCCACAGAAGCAACATCTCAGTTGCATCTTTCCATGCATGCCCACCTCAGAGCAGGGTTGATATTGCTCCTGGCTTCCTCAGTCCTCAGGCAAAGCTACCCATAAGTCCCGAATCAGTCAGTGTAGATGCGGGCTTTTTTCCCTGACTCCTTGCAATTCATTGTGCTGACAAATGAGAGCTCATCATTGCTACCACCTGGCATTCATGAAACTATTTTTCTCATGTCTCCATGGGCAAGGTACACTGGTTTTGCCATTTAGGCCATTTATTTTTATGGCTTCTGATGCATCCTTCAGCTTAACCCCCAAAAGTCCCCTACTGCAGCGCAGATAAACCCTGCCTGACATAAGAACAACCACATTCAATCCCCTTTCTTCTTCCTGCTCCCCCCCCCCCCCAACCAGACAGCGTTAATGAAACAGAAACTGTTCTGAATCAGGAAAAAAGGGAATTTTGGCAACCAGAGACCTCTTTCTGTAAGAAATCAAAAACGAAATCAAGAGGAGAAAAAAATGTTACAAAGAAGCCGTTTAAGCTGGAATCACAAGAGAGAGGGAAATTACCCACGCTGGGAGACAGGCAAGAGAAGGGCAAGTTGGGAGACAGATACACTGGGCAGACTTCAAGGTCTACAAAAGATTGGTTGTGTCTTTTGGGGTTTACACTCTCTTTGTCTAATTAGACTAATAGAGGTAGAATAGAACTGGGGGAGATTAAAAACAATGATAAACAAGGCATCTTTTATTTGATATTATTGGAACTGGTTTCACTTATCTTTAGAAATCTTTCTTTTTGTGCTCCTTAATTTGTCCTTGAAGTCCTGTATCTAATCACTAGTTGAGCAACCAATAATCCTCCTCCAGCCCCTCCACCCCTTTTTATGGCCAACTTTAATCTTTCAACTCAGTGAAAAACATGTTTCCCCTATCATAACTAGTTTAACAAAAATTCCCTTTCAAGTTTAGATTGTGCAGATACAATGGCTTTCCTGCAGCTTCATGCTGAAGAGAGGAATTTACATCAGAAAAAAAATAGAGATTTATGATAGCATTGTATTTCCATTTGAATATGGAGAGTTAATAACATGCATATGTTTTTTTATTATTATTATTTTAAGATTTAAGCTATGCCATAAGCAAAAGGAAACCTGGAAACTGTGAGACTGGCAGGGCTCAATGAATAACCTAATCTGGATTTCATTCACAAACAGCAGCTCATACATAGGGAAAGGGCTGGTGTGTTTCGCCAAATCGGAACTGGAGTAAGTGCCAGGATTTCCTGATTTGTTTACATTTCTCAAAAAAACCTTTTTTTCCCCTGGATGAGGCTAGAATTAGACTTCCTTTTCCACTTTTGGCCATTTCCAAACTATTCTTGCTTGACATATTCTCTCCTTTTCCCTGTATTCTCCTTTGTTCCAGTCTCAGCTGGCTCTTTTGTCTTGGAAAACAGAAAAGGCAATGAAAGATGTCAGTCTATGATAATAATGATAATGCAGCCAGGTTTGCATGACAGCAAAACAATGCCGCAGGCTTTTCCAACACCCTTGGATCCACCACTCTTCTTACAAAGGCTGCGGGGGGTGGAGCGAGAGGTGTCTCTCCGGGAATGCAGTCTGGAACAATAGTGTCATAAGGTAAAAGAGATAAAAAGATCAAAACGAAACAGGCTAGCCCAAACTCTCTTGCTGAGGCGTGTCACTGAGTTAATCAGAAATCAGAGGGGGCTAGTTACAAGTAACTAAATCACCTTTGCATTAGCTCAGCGGCTTCTCAGTCCGCTGAAATGGTCGCGTTCCCTGCCGGTCCTTTCTCACTTTCACTGACTTTACTGTACTTTGCCCATTGTCTGCAACCTCAGTGCAATCACTGCAGAAACTTGTTTGGGAGACCTTCTCCGTGCCTTTGTTTAGAGCCCTTTGATCATCCCACAGAAAGGAAAACACTGTAGCTTGGACCTAAGCCATGGTTTTCTTAACATGACAAGACTGCCAGCCTGCAATCAGTGTTTGATGCGCATGCGTTTGGGCTGCTGGGGACTTGGAAAATCATGGGAAGACTAGCAGCGATCTTGAGAGCTTGGGCACCGTACTGAGCAGAGGTGAGAGTTTAAAGTCCCTCACAGAGCCACCCTGCCACTGCAGAACAGCAGCCCGAGGCATCGCTGCTCCTTAGCAGCAGCGTTACCGCAACACAAAGTTACTCTTGCGGGGATGTCAGGTCCTTCTTGCCGCAGCACCTCATTTGCCATGAGAGATTGCCCTGAGAACGGTTCATGCTTTAACAGGATGAAGTGGCAAGGAGGGGCTGTGCCAAGCAGAGACTTCCAGCACACAGGAAAAGCGTTCGCAACAGGAGGCAGGGGTGCAAGACTGAATTTCTGCATTTCAAACAAGAGTCGTCAGCCGGGGTTTTAGCTGACATCGCTCCCATTGACATCGATGTACCAGTGCTGATTTACACCCGCTGATGAATGTGCGTCTGGGAGAAGAGTGGGACAGGGTAATGGTGCAGAAGAGTTAGATGGGAGAAGGAAGTGAGGGGGAGCAAGATGAAGATAAAAGGGGAAGGCGAGACTTGATCATGGGACTCAGGAAACACAAACTGCAATGTACGGCTGTGGGAAAATGATTAGAAGAGATTGCATCAGACTGGACACCAATTTTGCAATTTCTGCAGTACCTTTTTAAGATTCCATACGGAGATACTGAGCAGAATGTGTGTAGCTGTATGTCTGGAACAAGTTCAAGCAAAAGGCCAAACGCAATCAGTCATCTGTGTTTGCTGGATCTGTGTACTAATGTTTCCTGTGCAGTCATTGCAATATATGTCTACTCTCGCTGTTCTAAATCCTGTTTTTCACCTTTAAGTATTTGTATCGTATTTAGTTTCTTACTCTGCATACAAGCACCTGTTTTTGGCACATTGATTAGTTTGGGGGCCAGAAATCGCCGTTCCACTCATACTCAGCAGACAGAGGGGTAAAAGAGAGAGTGAGATGGGGAAAGCTACATGAAGGGGAAGAAACAGACTTCTGGAAACAGGAGTAAGATGCTGTAAGGTGTGGCAGAAAGCACCTTTGCACACAAAATCATCAGCCAGCTTCTTTCAGTTCAGATCTCTGCAGAGAAGTAGAAGACCCAAAAGCTGTTTTGCTTACATGATTGGTTTAGCTGTTCTCAGTAGTGCTTCTCATGTGAGTAAGGTGAGCAGGAAATGGATTGATGTCAGCAGGCAGCCTGTGCTAGAAACTCACACCCACCCTTTCTGCTTCATCAGTTGTCTGAGCCCACAGTTTCATTATTAGGTTTTGGTGGTGCATTTTTAGATTTCCAGTTACAGCTTGCATGACAACTGCCGGCCGTCTGCACCTGACCAGTTACTGCCATTTAACTTGGTAAGAACCATAAAAGAAGCATTCTTCCAGGAGAAAGAGTAGAGGAAGATACAAGTGCATTTCTAGTGCTTTCCAATAACTGTGAATCATGACTTCTGTCAGCCAGAGTATGGTTCTCACTGAAAAGTGTCAGTAAGAAAGTCTTACTTTAAGAAAACACTTCTGCTTTTTTTTTTTTTTTTTGCATTACTGATAGCTAATACAGATGAAACCACAAACCTGAAGGGTTCAGACTTCACCAAATGTCAGTCATGCATAATTTGGAGTAAATGAGTATGTGACAGTAACTGGCATTTCATTTGGATGTTCCTTTTTCTCACAAACACAAATAAATTTTCATTTTTCATACTACTCCTTGTGTGATAAAGATCCCCTGATTGATCATAAAGTTTAGGCAATATTTAGGCAATATAGTCATAAAGGAGGTCATACTAAGGAGCCTGAATAGTTGACCTAACGGACCCTTTTGGCCCACACAAACTTCTGGTGGCACTTTATAAGGAAAATTACATTTGAGTTATTCGTTTCCATTGAAAAAGTTATTTTCCATGTTTCTACACCATATCTCCAGGAGAAGAGAATCTGAAAACTGCATGTGTAGGGTGACACCATTCCTTTTCTCTGTCCAAGGATGTGAGCTGATTATCTCCATGCTGTTCTGCTGTGGCTCTGTCTCTCCTGACCTGACTTTCAGAATACACTGAGAATATCCTGTGAGTCCTTCAAGCAGTGTCAAACATCAGCACTATGGGGCTTTACCTACTTCAGGCAAGGCTCATCCACTGGCAATGGGATACCTCTGGAAGCTCATGAATTCCAGCCAGTGGAGAAATTACAGTAGCCAAATGGTGTAGGATGCTTTCAGTGACCCCTTTCCTCTGTGGGGGGGAGCTGTTGGCAAAGAGCAAGACTGAGTTTATAGCCAGCAGGATATGGCTGCTAAACTCAAGACGTTTTTTGCTATTAGCCAGCCATGGCTGCAGTGCAGCCTGCAGGTGCATGGGATGGAAACACAGCAGGTGAGCAGAGATGGACATTCCTGGGCAGGAATGGGAGGGAAGGTGATACTGAGGATTGGCTTGAAGTTTTTGATAGAGTTCAACCAAGAACTGACTCTGAATCCAGAAAACCCCCTTCAAACTTGAACTAAAACCATACTTGAAAGCACAAGTTATATTTTACTGTCTTCAGACTGTGGTGTAAGAAACATGCTTGACTTAGAAGAAATCCCAATGTTCCTCACAGAAACAGGGAATTGCCTTTCTGGTACAGCTACAAGAAACAACATTATATTTTTATTTTTTCAGTTATAATTAACTTTTTTTTTTTTAAGAAAGAATGTAACATTTCCCAAAACATTTGTAATAATTCCTAATAATCAGGGTCCAAGGCATAGTTCTGGTTCTCTTGATGGAATTCATATTTCTTTGCTGTGAACATGCAGAGTTTGTGTAAAATGAAAGAATGACAGCCCTCCCCACTCCAGACCCTTACATTTTTCTTTGTCCCTTTGTGATTATAGTTGGACACAACTGACAGAGGTGAGATATACTGAATTGTTTTTAAAATCTGCTTTCTTATTATCTCCTTCTTAAAATGGAAGTATCATGATGGGGCCAGTCAATTCCATGCAGGTCGGTAGCCTTACTTTGACACTAGCCAGCTGAGGTTGGCTAAGCAAAGAAGAGAGAATGACCCTTCTTTGGGTAAGGCAAACAATCAAGAGTTCAGAGAATTTTTGAGTCAGAGGCTGCATCTGGGCTATTGTTTTTTGATGTTCTTCAACTGACCTATTCTTTATAAAATTCTTTGTTACCATTTTGAATCCATTTATATCTCTTGGCTTCCATGACATCCTGTGACAGTGAGTTAATTATGCTTTGAGTAAAATAATTACTTGCTTCCTTTTATTTTAAATACTATGCCTCAAAATTTAAAATACTGTACCCTCTTGTGTGTTAAGAAATAGTGAATAAATGGTGCCTATCACCTCTGTTATGCCTATTCACCTTCCTTACATTGTAAGCTTCCCCAAATGCCAGGCTAAGCTCCATTTGTTGGAGAAAAACCGAAAATCTGAAGTTTCTGTTTATCTGTTTCTACCACTTTCAGGATCATCTCTGGGTTTTGCTTTTGTTTAGTTGCTTTTATTAGGGAGAGAGATTAATTATTTTGGGGTTAGCATTACTTTACTTACGTGCTTTCCAGCACTGTCTTTGGTTTCTGTCTCCTCTCTCTTTCTCACACTTATAGCAACATGATATTCAAGTGAAATCAACCATAAACATATCCCAATTTTGAGTGTTATACTGCATTAGTCTCTAAGGAAAGCTCTCTCTATTTACAATTTTATAGCATGCTTGGGTTTTTGATCTGAGCAGACACAACCCATTCAAAGATAAAAACATCAATTAATTAAGCAGTTGTTGAGATCAGAAATCTGACACCCATATGGTGTGAAATTAGTGCCTGAAAGCAGTTAACTGCCAAAAGAAGCACATGCATCTGTTGCAAGAGATTAAAATGAAGTAGCTATTAATTACTAAGAGTTTCTTGATTGACTTCAAAATTATATTGCTGAACTGATTCTCTTTGTGTTATTCATCTTTAATGTCATCACTTGTAAATAAGGACTTGCTTCAAAACTATCAAGTTCCAAGCAAATGCTAAGTACCCTCTAAAAAGCAAGCAAAGGAAACTCAGCTGTGAAGAGATGCCACAAAGCATGTGCTATGTTTTTGTTCCATTGCTAGGAACTATATAAAACCAGATGTATGCAGGAGAGAAATGTTGCCTGATATAACAATGAGCAATAAAGAGTATCTCACAATCATAGGATGCATGACACAATAATGAATTGTATATTACTTGCCTAAGAAACACAATTAAAACTGTCATTTTCTTTCTAGTGGAAGTTCATTGGGAGAACTGTGATCCAACAAAAATTCCACTTCAGGTCTTTCATACTATTTTCCTGTTTTCATGTACTCACAAATAAGAAAAAGTGCAGATGTTAGAAGAACACACACTGTGTCTCTCTGTATCCAAGGAAGTAATTGTTTCAAAATATGCAGTTATCCGGTTATCACCAGCTTATTTTTAGCATCCTAAAGTCAAAACTACATCTGCTTGGATAACACTGAATCCCAAGTCAGACATGTCTGTCTCAGTCAGGCCTCTTGATGGAAAAGGAAGTATTTCGTGCTGACTGAAGTGGTGACGTTCTTTCTTCTGAAGCAATGACTTGATATTAATTTTATGAGGATATGTATTCTGTTTCTTTAAACACGTAGCAGGAAACCAGGCAGGATGAGGATGGGGAAAGAGGCCTACAGCAGCAAACCTACAGTGAGGAGACAGAAAAAGAGTGAGTGCACATGCAGTTTTTGAGAAAAACTCTTCTCCTTATTTTAATAAATATCTCTGTATAGGTGTTCAGGAAAAAGAAAAAAACAACCAAAATCAGAGGCCAGGAATTCCCACACTGCCAAGACTGGATTTTGTGACTGCAATGCAAGGGGGGCATATACTTCTGAACACAAAAGTTTTCTCTCACCTAAGACTCAGTCTAAATAACTCTCACCCAAGCTACCTGCTTTATACCTGCTGTATCACCAGATAAATTATGAAGAAAAAATTATTTGGAGATTATCAGCAAAATGGGTACTTTAGAAACCCTATCTTCTCACTTTTTCTTGTGGAGATTGTCTGCACATGCTATGTAAGAAAGCTGAAAAACAGATGCCTGAAGTACCTTGCATCTGGGACGAAACTGTAAGTTTTCTGGTCACTTCCTTAGGGAAAATGGGAACTAATCTACTTAATACCAATGAAATTCTCCCCCTCTAGTGTAGGCAAGTTAATGTATCTTCAAAACACTGGTATCAAATACTAGAACAAATCTAAAGAACTTTGCAGGCATTTTGGTCTGCACACAGATGACACTTTTGTCTAATAGTTAGGCTCATAAGCTAAATATTTCAGGGGGGTAACTATCCTGCCACAAGCTTCCCATTGGTTTTCCCCCAAAAAGGAAACTGAAACAGACAGCAAGATTAGCAGGCATATAATTTTAAAAGTCTCTTTTGGTGACAAAGTATTTTGTAAAGTTTTCTGGTTTGTTATTGAAGAATAAATATCTCACACACACTCCTTTATGGTTTTTCTTATTTAAATATTCAATGAAAGACATCTCTTCTCATGAAGGGAAACACCCATGGAGTCACCAAACAAGACAGATATTCTAGGTGTAATATGGAATTGTGCCCTCCTGTTTTGTCTGCATTGTTTATTTCCAGGGACATGTCATTTGGGCTCAAGGATGAAAGAAAATGCACAGAATAATGCCTTGATTAAGATATGTACCAACATCAGGCTGCCAGTAACAAATAAATAAAAGTCTTGCAAAAAAAGATTTTATCATTTTTGTTCATCAGCACTTTTCTATCAACACAGGAAATTTACTGTTTCTCAGTTTAAAAATAAATAAAATTACTCTGATTGTAGCATTTCTCTTTATGTGAAGCCAATAATAATTACTTTTAAGTTAATGCTTAAGGTGAGTTTGCTCACTGTTCCTGCCCTGTGAAGTATCATAACTCCTCCATGATTAGTTAGAAGCTGGGGGAGGAAGACAAGTTCCCCTTATTAAAATTGTGTCACTGACATGAAGAAAGCCTGGGGATGAGCTCTTTGCATCTCGTGGTTCCCAAACACAGCCATCTCCTTGGCAATGCACCTTGGAAACTCCTCTCCTTTCTGACAGATCCTCTTTGTACACTACAAAACAGATAAAATAAATTCAGTAAAGAAAGTGCAAATGCAGTGTCTGAATGCTAAATCCCAAGACTGAGTTCTCTCCCCATGTCAGTCCTTCTGCACCTGCTGGAGTCATGCTGGAGAGCTGTAATGCCAAAACTTCTCCCCAAAAATGACTCCTTTGTGCAGGCTTTGACAGACAGCACTGAAGCTGCCTCCTGAGTGCTACACCTCTTGCTCTGGCACCTGTGGTGGGCCAAGCTCAGATGGGCTTTTTAGGGCCACAGAACAGTCCAGCAGCACCACAGGGAGCACTGGAATTTGTTAGGAGACTGGAGAAAAATCTCACTGCTTTGGCTGCTCACAGATCTCCCTCAATGCTCTGCCAGGATGTTTCTGTGCCAGGAGGACCTGGTACAGTTCATGGCTGGGAAGCTACCCTGAGGCTTCAAATGACAGGAATATTATCTCCTCCTTAGCATTCAAGTTCTCATGTGCATTTCTCAAAAGGTGCTGTGTGGTGTTTCTCCCTGACTCTGCTTCACTTTGAAGTCTGGTGTAAATTGTTGTTTAATTGAGAGCTGTTTTATTCTGTCCAGAATGGGAAAGAAAGCAAAATATTCACGACAGAATGGGAAAACTTCAGGAAGCACTGCAGGCTTTGGTGTATAAATTCAGCATATCTCTATGTAGGTGGTATGACAGAACAATCCACATTATGGAGTAATTTTGCTAATAAATACCTGCTCTATCCAGATGCTTCTAAGTAAATGATACACGATACACGTATTTGTCATCCTAGTCAGCATCTAGTAGCATCAAATGCTCCAGAAAGTGTCAATCTGCATCCATCTGATTTTGTGAACAGGCAAATAGACATCTTACACAGTCTTCTAACATCTTTAACTATCTGTGAAGAGCACAGCGGGTTGTCCTTGTGCACTTCTAAAATGTCCCGCTTACTCCCTCATGCCTGGTTTTAATATAACTGCTCTTTACAAGGGTCAGCATCTGTACCATGGTAGAAATAAATCTTGAACAGTGTTTGCCTCCAGATTTAAGGGGATGGTACATGTGTCTTACTTTTTATTAGCATGAATATGGTCTAAATGGCACATACTTTTGTCTTGACTATGTTAGAAATGCTGCTCAAGAAGTCTAGACCAGACTGACCGTGTGGTTTAAGGTCCATATTTGTGTACATATTGGCATCCTGCAAATGTGTTGATAGCCTGCAGAAAAAAGAGGCAAGCTGTTTTTAAAGGTTGGAAAATTATTTACAAACACATGTATTAACTGCTTAAAAATCAGAAATTCCTAGAAGCACAAATTATATTTGCTAGACTCATAATCATTTCTTGGATTCACAGAAGATGAGGGTATTCATTAATTGAGACCTAGTCTGAAACCATCCTCTGTTGTAGTTCACTGAGATTTGGATTAGATTATGACAGAAAACACTAATGTTAACCTTTTCATTATCAGTTTGAGTAGCTATAAATCCCTATTCTATGCTGTAGCTGGGATGGGCATCAGATCCCCAGGGTTATGCAGAGCTTTTAGCAGCCTCAGTGGGGCTCTTGTGCACAGCTTGTTGCCAGCCTGCAGTGAAGAAGTTTTGATATAAAAAATATTGCCAGCTGTAGGCAGAAATGTGTGACAGCTAGAATTTCCTTCTGTATCTGTGCAATGGACCAAAGTCATGAGTGACTTGCACTGTCTTGGAAACTTTGAAATTTTGTCAGCTCTACTTGAACCCAGCAATAATTTTGTTTAAATCTCTGTGAAGGCATAATGGTATGCTTGATCAAGACCTAAAAGAGTAGGTTGTTCTGAATATGGATGAGATCTTATATTCAGCCACAAAGAGTTTTAATTATGTTTCCCATTCATAAAAGACCACGAAGATTAATGAAAGGTACGGGAAAACCCTCTATTTTTTTTATTGCCACCCTAGGTTGTAGCTGACACAATCCAAGAGGCACTCATTTACCTCTCTGAAGAGAAAATACTGAAAATCAGAGCATATTTCAGTATAATCTAGCTTGTTTTGGCACACAGAAATCTTAATGGAGACTAAAGCCTTCTTGAATTCATAGATCCAGGCATTCAAACTCTTTTATTCATTTATAAAGTTATTTGGCTTAAACATTGCCTTTATGAGTATCCAACCAAAAACAGGATCTATAGAGCTGGACCCTGTACAAAGAAAAGAAAAGTCACCAACAGAAAAAGCTAAAACTATAACTGCAATTAACAAAGGAATGGGCATTCCCAATTTATAGTATTACCACATGCCCACTGCCCACTGGATGGGCTTAATATACACGTCACATTATTCTCCGCTGATTCCAGAAAAAAGACAGTGTCTGACAACCTGGGGGCTTGGGCGAATGAATTTCTCGTCCATCTCTTTATCCAGTTGACCAAAGCAACAACAACAGCAGCTTTGGTTCAACACCCACAGCCAGGATTCCCAGCTAAGCAGCATCCAGTCCAACTCTGACTTAGAAAACATAACGAAAGTAGGAGCATTTTTGTGACTCAGAACTGATTTTGTCCGAACTCCACTCTTTTGTGGGCTTGGACATTTTTCCTTTGTTTGTGTTCCAATTTCTGATATTCAGATAAATTGAAAAAACTGTGTGTCAATATCTTCTGTAGTGGGATAGGGTGAGGATGTTTAAAATGAGATTCTTTTAATCATTTTCCACATGTTTCTTAATTGGCTTGGTTTCTTTTTTTCTGGCTTTGTTCTCCAACACTGGTTCATTCATTTCCTGAAGTTTCACTTCACCTTGTCTGGTTTTTCCATCTGCAGTATGTTGTTATGTGCATTTGGTGATGAGAATTAGCTTAAAATAATCTGTACCATAATTACTGACTTCAGCCTTGTTTGTGTCTATAGGGAGATATCCACGACAAAACAAAATAACAACAAAGAGGGAAAGCTACCACATTCTTCCATATTTGGACAGCCCAGATGTTATTTACAGCATTGTTTATGAAGCTTTTTCTTTGCCTTGCTGGCTTTGATCCACACACGTTGTCAGTTTTGAGCACACACGTCCTGTCACATGGTGACTGTGTGCCCCTGACGAGTAAACATGCGGGAATGCAATTTATAAAGACAGGCTAGAGCAGCAATTAAGGAGAAAAAGAACTACAAACAAGACAAAGGAAATTAGGCAGGAAGATGAGCTAAATCTGGTCAGAATACAGGATATCAAGGGAACTGCACTGCATGTCATTTACTCTTTAGTCACTAGCAAGTGTCAACATCAGTATGTGATGTCTGTGTACTTGTGAAACTTTTATCATTAGTCTGCAAGAGGATGAGGGGCTCAGAAGGACTTGTTGGTACAGAATCCCCAAAGTGCTCGATCTCTGAAGGCCAAAGATTCATTATCACATTTGGCACTTAGTCAAAGTGATGGAGTTCTTCAAGCATATTTGGACAATGAACAAACAGAACAGGAGACTGTAAAATCTCCTTTCCCTAAAAAGTTGAAGAGGGAGCAGTTGCCAGAATATGTAGGAAGAGGAAAATATCTGACATGCATTATATTTTCATGCTAAAGCACAGCAATGCCACAAATGTTTCAGGCAATAAAATTCAGTCACACAAATATTTGGGTGACAGCAGTGAAAGGTTATGTACCAGAACTCATGGGGCCTGGGAAGGGAGCATGAAGTATTGCTTATTTCCTTGTTTACAAACAAACCAACCCCAGGCAAATGCTGGGATGTGGGAAGTTCATTTAAGAGACTGTGGGCTGAGCTGCTGAATCTTGGGTCTGTTGTAGGAAGAGGTCTCTGCTCTGTAAGAGGTGTACTTTACTATAAAGGCTATCATATCAGCTAGGGGAACTGGTAATTCATTATCCCCGTATCTGGTGGGACAGTATTCTGGTGGGAGTCTTTCTTTTAGCTTTACCTATCTAAGTCTATAGGAGAGGACAACAGAGGAAGCTCCTTCTCCTCTGAGATTAAATTAACTCCATAATTGCTCTTTTCCTTTCAGTCACCTGCCATGTTATCTTCTTGATCACTGTCCTAACAGTTACTGTCCTCATAGGGCGGACCTTGGTTTTTCCAATCCTTTTTTGACAAACCTCACAGTATATGGAAGAGAACTTTGTTACTGGTCTCATTTAAAGAGGGACTGAAGTTGAACAGACTCACGTGGGAATGTGGTGTGTAGGTTTAAACCTTCACCTTAAAAGTTATTTACCACCCGGGACTTGGAACAAACACTTGCATTGTGCTTGGATCTTTGATGTAAAAGCACTTGTATTTTCCACAATGGCATCGTGGCTTCTATACATGCATAATGTATAGAAAGCAGTAAACCAGCCTGCAATTTATATGACACCTTTGGAATACAAGGGTTTCTTGTTTAATGTTTAGCTCATCAGCTGGCAACGTTGTCTGCTAACGAATCTTTGCCAATATTTAAGAATCCATGTCCAGTAACTATATATGCCTTTGGAATGGTATCCAACTGTTCAAATAAAGTGTTAAGATAATCTGAAATTAAGGATATATATGAAGTGCTGGATCCAATCCTAGCCTCCCTATTTCAACAAAGAATTGAAACAAGTGTGGGGATGGGCCACAAGGATGAATAAGGGACTATAAGACCTGACTTAGAAGGAGAGGCTGAGAGAGCTGGGACTGTTCAGCCTGGAAGTGACAAGGCTCAGGGGAATCTGATCAATGTGTGTAAATACCTGATTAGTGGGAGCAAAAACCAGGAAACCAGGCTCTGCTTTGCCATATGCAGTGACAGAACAAGAGACAACAAGCACAAATTAAAATATAGGACATTCGATTTAACATAAGGAAAAGCTTTTTTTTTTACTGTGGGGGAGGTCAAATGCTGGCACAAGTTATCTAGAGATGTTTTAGAGCCTCCATTCTTGGAGATACTTAAATACTGACAGACATGGCCCTGATCAAGATGCTGTGCTTGATGCTCCTCTGAGCTGGAAGGTTAGACTAGATCATCTCTAGAGGTCCCTTCCCAACTCAGCTGTTCTGTGGTTCTGTAAAGGATACAACAAAACAGATGCATGTCCAGAGCACATGTCCAGATATAAGTGCAAATAAAAATTATGCATTCCAGAGCTCAGGAACTCAACCAAAATGTCATTTGCAGGACAAATGACATTTGCAGGAACCAAGAAGTGAGAATGACAGAAGAACCACATACACGTCCAGTCAGCGAGACAGGGAAAGAAGAGCTTTGATTCATTTTCTCTAGCAAACACTGAGGGGATTTCATGGTAGGTTATATGGAGTTTTTATCTGTATGCTAATATTCCTAACCACTTACAGGGCTAATGAGCACAGCCAAGCCAGAAATGACAGAAGGCACCATGACCTTAGTCAGCCCATCCATCTTCTCACTGGTAAAGGGTTTCTCTCTCTTCCCTGTTGTTTTCCTGAAACCTATTTGCTGGAATAAACCAGGAATTCGAAGTGCTAATTTGAAAATGAGAGTATAATTAGCTTCCACTTTCTGTTTTGAGCTGATTTCTAGCTGATGGCAGAGTGACCCCAAGGATGAGGTGGCCTTTAGCTTCCTGCAAGTAGTGTCTTTGGATCAGGTACCCCCCAAAAGTGATGGCAACACTTACCAGTACAGATTTGGAGGGCTACAGCAAAGGCAAAATAAAACCTCAAACCATGGCAGTTTTACTGCCTCAGGCAAGTCCAGAACCAGATCTGGGCTCTCACAGCTGAAAATAAGATTAAGAGTCTTAGTACCAGATATTCTAAAAAGATCATGATATACAGATTTCGTAATTCCAGAGAGTTATATATTAAGACAGAATTGAAATATATATAATCACTTAATTTCTTTAGACTGTTCACCTTCCCCACCACTTTCCATCCCATGTTTTTGTTGTCATTTCCACTTAAAAGAGAAAAAATACCTATGATTACATGATCAGCAAAGTTTTTTCCACCATTCTTCAGAGAACTGATTTATTTGCATGTTAATATTCTTATCCGTATACAAAAATGTGCACCATAAATAGTTTTATAAGGGGAAACCAGCCAACTGGAAATCCTTCCTTTATTTTAAAGATAATAGCTCCATTTGTTTATTGCTTCTGCTGTTGATTTTTTCCAAGCAGAAAGGCAAATCTGCTCTCAGTTAGGGGAGCACAACCCTTCTGTGGCCAGAGTTCAGTACATATCCCAGGGTACCTTTCCACAGTAAAACACCCTTGCCTACTTCAATGAAGTTGCTCACAATTAACTCTTCTGGATGTGGAGATCCAAGTTACACAGCCTTTTATTGATTGCCTCGGAGCTACATTCATATGGCCTGAATTCCACCCAACTCCCCCAGTGCTTGCTCTAGAGGGAGAGTTGCTGCAGTTGCAGGGGAGCCTGGGGCAGGCAGCCGGTGGGAAACTGTCCTCGGGGGCTCTGGTGGAACATGTGAGCATCCCCTGGACAAAAACAGAGGCCAGCTACTGCTGTGTGGTTTAGCCTGGGTTGGCTGCAGTTGCGGGGGAGCGTGGGGCAGGCAGCCGGTGGGAAACTGTCCTCGGGGGCTCTGGTGGAACATGTGAGCATCCCCTGGACAAAAACAGAGGCCAGCTACTGCTGTGTGGTTTAGCCTGGGTTTGGTTCAGCTGGACAAGCAAGGATGATTTTTTTTCCCCAGCAAATGATATTTATAAAATTTACTATTTTATTATGTTTCTAGAAATGTCTTACTTTTTCCATATGTTTGTGAACCAGGGTCGAGCAAAAGTCCAGAGAGATCAGCATCAGCAGTTGTTTTCCCTTAATAATTATGTTTGACAACTGTTAAAACACAAACTGTAGTGAAATCATCGCTACCCCTTTATTATGGTAAACTGCTCAGTTTTTTCCAGTGGTTTGAGGTAAACACTCCAAACATACATAACAATTGGTTGCACCAGGACACAGTAAAATCAACATAACAAGCACACTGGGGGCAGTATGTTGCTGCAGGGTAAACTAATGCCAAAGAGCCACAGCACTAACGACTTAATTATTGCCTTGGTGGTTGTCAGGGTGACACCAAAACATCAAACAAACTGAATCTTTCTTCCCAGCTGTGTTAAGGTCTCTTTCATTTTCCTGGTCAGGTCATCATTTCTCTCACAGGAGCTTTATATCTATATTTTTACAAATTTATACCAGAGAACTGCCTCATGGCCTGAGCTGTTGCTCCCAAAGTGTTCTGTATTGGACTGCAGCATCCTAAATCCTTTTTCTAAATGTGTTTTTGTTTTGAGTAGGATAGTCAGAGACACTCATCTTCTGTATCTCAGCAAGGAAACTCTGGGAGGTATTCAGGGTTGTGAGCTGGAAAAAGGAAGGATATTGGAGAGGTCTTATCCCCCAGCTGCCACCAAGGAAGGGAACAGGGCCTTACAGATCTTACCTAGAGTATTTCCTTGAAAATATGTGACTTATTCAGCAAAAAGAGCATCTTAGTAAGAAAGGCCTTATCACTGGTCTAGTTATTGCCAGTCTTCCTTCTGTGCTGTGATGCTGTGATGCCCGCCCCC
>NW_008239110.1:5731598-5740057 GCF_000691975.1 Corvus brachyrhynchos
CCCCGCCACTGCCATGCACTTCAGGCAGTACCAGGACCTAAGTCTCAAGTAGCAAAGGTTCAGACTTTTCCAGTAAAATATTGTTTAGCTGGAGCCAGTCATTACAGCTTTCCTCCTCATTATGGATCTTACAGGAATGAGATCAAGCAGATGCAGTCAAAAGCATGACCACTCAAATATAAGATCCGAAAGCATATTTAACTAATGTGCAGCCAGAAAGCAATTGTCAAGAGTTTAATATGATTCAGAATGTTCTTGGTTTTCCTCGTAAAACAGCCTCCTTGAACAATGGAGAGGTTTAAACAGGATTTTTGTTACTCACCCTGTGGACACAATGAGAGAGTGCCAGGTGATTACAGCAAAATATTCATTCAGTTGATTTGAGGAAGGACATTCATTCTTTTCCTCATTGCTTATTTGATGTAATCTTATCATACATTTTAAAGCTGATCTCCTAAAATACCAGAGCAAGTTGCTTCATGTACCTTCCAAATAGTTTTCTTCTGAGAAGGTGTTGATCAGAGATCCATGAATATCAAAAAAGTAGAATGGGTCAGTCAGGAAAGGGCCCCTTGTCCAAAGATCAGAGGCTTATCCTGACCTGACCCACATAAGCCAGACTGGCTAGGTCTAGGAGCACTATAGCCCTAGGGTCAAAAAACAAATGAAAGTGAACACAGAACTGGACAAAAGGGGACAGTAAATCAATTATTAATACATCTCTAATACAAAGGTGCAGGCTTTCCTAAAGTCTGGGTTTCCCCTCATTTCCTCTGGGGATTTTTTAACAGCTGGATGAGTGGGATAACTTGGCTTAAAGATGCTTTTCCTGTACTGGCTCCTACGTTTGCAATCAAAAAGGACTCAAGATCACAAAAAGCCTTCCGGTCTGAAGAACAATGATCTCCCCCAGGTATGGAGAAATATGATATAATCAACGGGCCACAGGCACCAGTATGCTTGGGATGCTTTGCATCCCCTTGGTGATACAAACCAGTCATAAACCTGGATTGTCTGTGGAGCTGTATAAAGCAGCCAAGGAGAGGTCTGATCCACAGTCATCAGCATTATAGATCACATGCACCAAGAAGCCCCCAAAGAATTATCCCTTCATATAGGTCTCTGGACCTTAGTGAAACACTCCCTGATACCACAACTTTTATCATCCTAATCACAGAAATCAGTTCAAAACAGAGCCTTTTGAAGCCAAGTTATTCAGCTGTACCAGGTGTTTTGAAATTCCCCAGAGGAAATGAAGGAAGATAGAGAATGTAACAATAAAAAAATTTTTTTTAAAAGATAAAAAAAATTATAAACCTCCTTGCTTTACAAGTAAGGCCGCAACAGAGTGAGAAATGCTGCACTGCCAGGGTGGGATTGAGGCTGCAGAAGCTGGCACAGAATCAAAGTCAGAGAATGCTGCTTCCTGATGGCTGGTTCAGGCAGAAGTCACCGAGGGGGTGAGCAGAGAAGCCAGAGGCAGCACCATGGCCCCTCTATCAGTCTTCAAGATCTTTGCCATTAGCTGGGCTAGGTCAGAAGAGAGCCTTGCAAATGTGCTACCTATTCCCTGGAGACACTTGTGGTTCAGGCTCTAATCCACTGTACTACTGTCTGCCAAAGAAACTTCCCTAGATTATGTTAGGTATTGGAGGAGATTACACACACACAGACCCTGGGTTTCAGATCCCTAAATCACATCATGCAGCTCAGTGCAGGAACACTTCAGTTCTATCTATGTGAGCAAATAAAATTGGAAATGTTTCCAAGCACTGAAAATTGAACCTCTTTTAAATTGTTTGCATGGCCTGTGCTCTGCGGTGATGCCTCATGCTGAACCATTCCCAGGCACATTCTGAAAGTTAGTGCAGCCAGAGAGCACAGTTGATGGAGCTGTTCTGCTTTGGAGACAGGTTCTTGCTGTGCTCGTGGCCTTTCAGGTACACAGCAGAGCAGGTCATGCCTTATTTCCTGGTAAGGACTGACCTGCTGGGACTACTTCAGCTGTACTGGGCATGCAAGGGACTGCTCATAGTTCTGGTTTTAAAGATTATTGTGTTCATAGGAAGGAGATGTTGTTACCTTATGTAGAATAATCTTTAGCAGAAGATTTATGTGTGGTATAATGAGTTTGTTTGAATCATACACTTTCATAACAATGAAACAAAGTCTCAAAATCTAAACCAAAATCCTATTATTAAGACTAAACTAGCAGCAAGAAGTCTCCATGCTTTCCAGTCCCCTAGGTGGCTTGCTAGGAACATCAGACAGCTGTTACAAGTGACCTCAGGTAGGCTGCAAGCATCCTTCCATGCTTTGACTATTCAGAACATCTCCTGAAGCCACTCTGGGCAGTTACAGTGCTCCTTTCTCACTGCCCTGGGGAATGACCTACTTCGTCTTCTCCTTTCCTGTTTGTTTTGCCTCATTCCCTGTGATTGGATGCTGAGACATTGCACGACAACATGGGGAATGAAGTAATTTCCTCTTTTCGTACCTTCAGTCTGTGAAGTCATTTCCTTCCCCCACCCACTCAGCATTTCTCAATATTTCTGTATTGTATGCTATTTACCGCTTTCTTGGCCTTATTCTGCTTACTTCTCTCACAGCCAAAGACAGACATATCAGTAAAATATTACACATCAGATCATAAGAGATATGACTCTAGCAAAGAATGCTGTATATGTCAAAATTATTCTTTCTTTGAGACTAGCATATAAAGAGAAAACAGCAAAACAGCAGGGTACCTGCATTACTACAGTGTGCCCCCATCAACACTCCTGGCTGGAAAGGGAATAAAGATGAGTGGAGCAGAATGCTAAAGTAGCCTTGGATGGTTTACAGCTGTAATGGAAAGCTAGACACCTAGAAATTTAAAAGCCAAATCTTGTATAAAATCACCCATAGAGAGTAGCATCACCATGCTCCTTTCCTCCATGGCAGGAGTCTATCTGTGAACAGCAAATATCAGCTGAAAACTCAAATAAAATAAACATGCCCTTCCTACTGGTAGGCACCCTATCCTGCAGAAGCCGGGTTTCCAGTGGGAGCTAATTTCAGAGCTAGGGACCCCAGGATAGTGCAGCGCAGGCACTAGCGTTCATCCCTTAGGGCACAAAGCAAGAGATTTCTTCTTGGTCCATGCTATGCCAAGAGCCTAAACGTAAGCTGTGGTGATCTGTCCTGTTGTGAGACCCCACAGCATGGGCACACCCAACAGCTGTGACTGCAGCCAGAGACAATTTAAAGTGAAGCTCATGTACTTGAGCCACAACAGAGTGTTCCATGTACTGTTTCCCCACAGCCATGTTAGCCTTTTCCATTTCAATTTTAGGGCATACTGGAACAATTACAGATAGAGCCAAGAATTCACACAGTGTCTGTGCCCAAGACAAGTAGTGCAAGATATGCCCGAGAGTACATCTTGCTGCCTGATTGCCTTCACTTGGGAATTTAGGAATTCCATTTCAAACAAAAATACATAGCTGGAACTAATTCAAACCACAATGGAATAAAGCAAAGGAATAAAATCAAACTAATAAATCAAGATTACAGCTCTCAAAAAAAGATGTGTTCTAATTCAGCCACAGGTTATGAGATGCAGGAATAACTGGAGGTAACTATAGCCTGTGATTGCTGCTGGTCATATGAAATAATCCTCTTAGTCTCTTTTGTCTTTAGTGTGAGCAGTGCAAATATAGTTGTGTGAATGATGACAAGATCTCTTTCTGCCCACAGTGACTGCCAGCTACCAATTACCCTTGGGGTGTCCACAGTGAAACATCTGAGGACTCCCCACAGATAAAGAGAGGAGCATCCCATGTGACAAAAGCACCTTCTTGAGCCACAGTTGGAGTCCATAGCCCAGGAATCACATTCTACAAGTGTCTTTGCCTTTTCAGTTACAAACTGCCCTTTATGGAGAAGAATTTAATGAAAAATGAGTGCTGCAGAATGCACTCTTCAAATTGACAGAAAAAAAATTCTTATCAAAATTTAAGTTATAATGATAAGAAAGGATATTGGTAGGGAGGGGTAAAATGTGTTTTCCTTAGTTCTCTTTGTAAACCCTATCTTGGTGGTACTGTATTTATCCTGAGCAGAAAAATCACTGGATATTCCAGGGAAAGGGTTTGGAAATTTCAGTAAAACATTGCATTGGATATTCTGTCATTGCTGCATTTTAAAAGCAGCAAAAGCTTGCTGAGAAGATTCATGCCCTTTTTTAGTCAATGACAAACAAATATGTAGTCCAGAGAAAAATCCATTCTCTTTCTTTTTTGCCGTCAGTGTGACTTTTCATGGGAACATGTATTTTGAGTATGTTCACAGCTTTGCTACCACCAAAAGTTTTAACTGCTCCAACCAAAACATTGTGGAGACAACTTTACATGATTTTTGAACTATCACAACAAAATTTAAACAGAAGTTGAAAGCATGATATATTTTTTGTTCATGTATGAATACTTTGCTGCGAAAACCAGTCATACCCATGTCTCAGCCCACAGTAACTGCCTGCAATTCAAAACAATGATTCAGTACAGGGTATGTGAAGTTGTGAACAGTTTAACGATTTTTTTTTCCTCAAAACTTTTGGCACTTCAACCTCAGGCGCTATTTGTACAGAGCAAAAGTTCAGGCAAGTTTTTCTAACTAAAAAAACCTGAGAGTTTTCAGTTCATGCTTAAATGCTTGAAGAGCAGTTTAAAGGCTATCAATTAAAAAACTTTACATTTCAAGCCCATTTGGATTTCTCTGAGGATGTTTTTCAGAAGATCTGTTTGTTCAAATGCAATGTGAGAGGGAAGCTCCAGCAGCTGCTTTCTGTTTCTTTCTCAGATGAGCGACCCTTGTTCCAATACTTACCCTCTCACCCTCCTTGGGCCAGTTCTCATCTCTGCACAGACCTTTATTGCAAAGGATCTTCCCATCCATACCCCCCGGAGTGACAGGAGGGCTGCCACAGACTGGGTTATACAATCTGGGTTATAGCGTGCTTGTAGCCAGCCAGACAGATGGTCTGTAAGGCTCTGACCCCAGCTGTAGGATGCCATGACTCACACCTGCCCCCGGGAATGCTGCGGGGAGTTTCCTCTCATAACCTTCCTGGAAAACCAGCAGGAGCGAGTGTGGTGCCAGACACTCCCAAGCTTCCAGGTAGGAATTACCTGGCATCCAGACAAGTGGTGAGACAGGCTCAAAATGGAAACTCCATCTCCCTTCCCAGAGGATTTCACCATGCCCGTGGGTTTGTGTCACCCGCCGAAGCGAGTGCCGGACCTCCTAGGAAAGCGCAGCACGACATCCTCCAAGGATGAGACTTCCCATCCAGAGAGCAGCCTCAACAGCTGAAAGGTGATGTCCAGATGGGCAGCTGCCCGTCACCTCTGCCCTAGGCTATTGATCAGTGGTTTTCAAGCTTCAGCAGTGTAGTCACCACCAAATCTCCGCATGGAAGCACAGATTCTTGGGTGGCCAATTAAAGTGGTTGATATTTCAATTGTCCAAGGACCTCCAAAAGACAACCATGGAACAAAGACTTAAAAATCTGGGAAATGGAGGGCACCCAAATAAAACCCCTGTGAGGTATTAAAGCCACATTTTGAAATAAAAGTAATAAATTTTGTACTTTTATGCATCTTCTTCCTTTTGGAGTGATAAATCCAAATGTTCTCTGAGAAGTGTGAGAGATAAAAATAAGTCTAATTCTTGTGCACTTGTTTTAGTTTTAATTTGTGTTGTCCTTTTCCAAGGACAAGTGCAACATCCACTTGCAGCCAGATCAGCAGAGCATAATAGGAGAGGGAACCAAGAGTTTTTGCACCAAATTTTAGTTAACACAAAACAGGAATTTTCTTTCCAGGAAGAATTTTAATTGTCAAGGTACATGGTAGCATCTAAATATATGCAGGGTGTAAGACGAACAGGGAAGGTCCAAAGTTGTTAAGCAGGTGGTGGTGACACTCGAAGAAGTAACACTAAATACAAGAGAAACTAATTCTTAAGTAATAAACAAAGATAAATTGAAATACAGTAACTGCTGAATTCCTTGTTCCTCATTATTAAAGGGCCAAACAGGCTTATGAAGTACAGAGCTTGCAAGACAAAAGGAGATATTTTTAAACAAACTTAGAAAATCCAGGAAAGAATGTTAAATTATACATGTCTGGACTGATTCATTACACTGACTCTAGATGTAAGTCACTGCAACACAATGTTTTTTTAAGTAGAGTAATTTGAATATAAATTTCAGCATAAATTGAAATTGAGATAATGATGTAATCATATATTATAAGGTTTTTTAAAAGCATCAAAAATGTATCATGAAATCTACTACTCTGCAGCCTTTTTGGGCACAAAAGGAAAACCTTAAGGATGAAGGTTATTTTTTCTTCCCATAAACTAGTTTTATTCCTGGAAAAAAACCCTTGTCTTTGTCTTAGTGAAAATTTTTGAGTAAAAATGAAATACTGAGATTCAGTTCTTTAGAAAACAATGCTCTTAAGAACAATTGTAATGTCCCAGTTCAATGCTTTGGAAAACAAATAAATTTTTATATTTCCTTTTTATTAGATACCTCAGATTTATTTTAATCCTTGAAATCTTGAAGCAAAACTAGTTGTTTTCAGTACTGCATTTCCTTCCCTGAAGTACCAATGAGGGGAAACAGAAAAAAGGTTATTATGTGTGATCATAAATAAAATTTAATAAATATATACTATGAAAGATCCTACATTTGCTTTTCAGATGCTTGTCATTTCCCTTTTTATACTTCTAAGAAGACAGGTTACAGAAAAACCTTTTGTTTGGAATTCTGTAAACAAAATTTGTAATCTGGGAATTGTGAAAGGAAAGTTGATCTCAGACAGCTTTGGATTAATTTTGTTTAACATTGTTAGCCAAATTTCCTCTTCACTCTTCTTTCTAAACACTGTTTTGTGAAGTTATTTTGGGGGGGGGGGGGGGGGTTGTTTGTTTTTTTTTTGTTTGGCTTTGTTGTTGTTGTTGCTGTTTTTTCATTTTAATCAGAGGGTGAAAGACTATTTCCATCCAACTCATATCCCCACATGAGGAATCTGCATTTGTTTCCTGTGAGCAAGTCTGGATTTTCCTCTTATATCTACTCAGACCATGATCATAACGGCACCGTGTCAGCAGCTTTGCAAGAGTTCGCATGTTTTTTCCAAGATCTGGTGATGGAAAATCTGGAAAGCAATATTTCATGTCTCTCAGAAGGCTGTTTATTTTCAAAAATACTCAGTTATTTAGCCTTTTAGCAATTACCCATTCCTAATTTGAAGACCATTCGTCCAGGAGGTAAAGCATTGAGCTGTAATGAATCACTTGTTTCTTTTACGGGTATTAAGTGCATTGCTAAACAAAAAATAAGTTGCATAATTTTTTTCTTTCTTTTTAGCAAATAGGAAAGTGACAAAGGAAGGAGGAATATATATATTTTTATAGATATGTACATATGTAGCAGTTTTTTGGGGTCTGGAATTCCTTTTTTAGAGGCTCCATTTCTGGCACTGCCAGTACTACCAGCAGAGCCCGCTATGGGACCACTCACATTTGGAGGAGAAAGGTGGACATTCACAGCCAGGTTTCTGAAATTTCTCTGTTTTCATAAATCACCAGAATTTAGGTTGCCAAAGAGCCACCATCCATCAGGCCTAAGCACCTACTTAGCCATGGAAGAGGGGAAACCGAGTGTCACCCAGCAGATGTTGCCTTCTGCAGATCAGCAGTAATCTCAGAGGTAGCACCATGTCCACCTAAGCTCATCCTTCCCGAGTTTTTGCAATGATTTGCCTAAGTGTAGAGTTAATTAAACTTCCCAGCCGTCTAGGAGACAAGGCGTCAGATGGGCGTAATGCATTCAGCAGCAAAGGGACAAGGAGTATTTAGGTTGATTGTTAAGCAACAACACTACGTGCTGTGGGCAAGAAGGACACAATGCCAGCTCTGGAAATTTCACAACTGTTGAGTTTTTTTCCTCAAGACTTTGTAATGGAGGCTTGCGGGGTTAATAAACAACAACCACCACCAAAAGTAACACTTATGACAGGAGAGAAGAAAAGGACAAGAAGAACATTTTGGACTGCTTACAGTCGTTATTCTGCTAACACTCCAGTAAGAAAGTGAGAGGCCTTTTGTGCCTTTTTTAGTCCAACAGCACGTCTCAATAAATCCCAGAGGGGACACGCTTTTGAACACCAAGATGAAAGTGGAGGCTAAAGCAGGCAGAGGCAAAGGTGGTTTTGGCTAGACCCGAGCAGCTGTGCTTTGCGTGTCCAAAACCAAAACCACACTTTGACTTTGCACATTAGATGTCACTGGGCTGGGAGTGGCATGTGCAGAATGGGGCCGCATATGGCTCAGTGCAGCCCTGCGCAAGCAACCCGAGAAAGGGCACAACTTTCTCATGTAGAAGACAGGAGGGTGAGTAAGGGAAAGCA
>NW_008239110.1:5740082-5756418 GCF_000691975.1 Corvus brachyrhynchos
GAGAGGCCATGGCAGGAGAATGGTGCTTGCTGATTTTGGTGTGTAGCATACAGAGTGCACCTGGGGTGATGTGGGTCAAAGCTGAGGTAGCTATGAGCTCGAACTCTGGTCTACAGCTGTAGACCCCACCTCCTCACCAAGGACGTGCAGATAAGAGATTTATCTCCGAGGTAGATGGACATTTTAATCTTCTTCATGTGGACCCCTGGGTTGAACCACTTGCTTTATCTCAATGACTGAAGGAAAAGTCTTCTCTGCTTGCTGCTAGCCATGGCAACTGCAGCAATAAATGTGTGCTGAGACAAACCTACCCCAGCCAGGCTCACATGCACAAATAGTAGTGCAAGCTGTGGTTGCTTAATATCACAAATGAGTGTCTAATTACTTCATGAGCTAATTAAGAGTACCCAGGCATTGTCTATGCAACGTGGTAAAAATAGGTTTCATGCATTCAAAACTAGGTCAAACACAAAGCAATGCAAAAGAAATGGTCTGTAGAAGGGTGAGCGACACATGTCTCTGCCATTTGCCCACAGGCAGCCACTTTCATGAGGCCACAGCATGGCTGAAAACTCAAGGATTGGTGAAGCTGGGTATTAGTGTTAAAGAAGCTGAGTTTAAGAACCAGAGCAGCGCTGAACTTAGATACTGCCCTGTGTTCCTGACAAATCCCCTTCTAAATAATGCTGGAAGTCCAGCCAGACCAGGCTTTTGTGTAGGCAAAATGTTTCTCACCGCTATACAGAAAGCATAAACCACAGACAGACAGCAAAATTATACTTTCTTGTGTCCAAAAGCTGGAGTGCTGGAGTCATGGCCACAGGAGGGATCTGTATGCTGAAGTTTAGCGTCAATTGCTAAAATTAAAACAAGTTATTCGAGCCACTGGAAAGTCAAGTATGCTTTCCCCATAGAAGGAGCCACTTCTTCTTGTGGGGCTACCCTGAGATGCCTCTGGAAGACAAGGGCAGCATGGCACAACCACAGAGAGGCCACTGAAAACAAGAGGCAGAAGAGAAACAGAGGAAGAGGGATTGTTTGAGGGGGGGCAACTCAGAGTATACTTTTCTTAATGTGCCCAGTTCACTGCTGTTGAATGACAGGAAGAGAATGATGGTGGCATTAATTTGGTTTTTTTTAAGGTGAAGTGTTGTGTTAGCCTAGATGCATGAAAATATAAAGTGAATATTACTATTATAATAATACAGTTTTCATATAGTGCGTATGCTATGTGTGTCTAGTATTTTCTGGACTGTACAAATCTCTGCCAATTAGCTGCAAGACACTAAAAAAGTGCTTCTGTGGTTGCAAATTAAAATTTTTTGAACTTTTTCTTTGCAGGAAATGTGACTTGTTATTCTACCCAAGACCTCCCAAAAAAATGCAATTTTGAAATATATCTCTCCCACAAACCCTTAGGGATTTCAGTTCAACAGAGGAGCTATGGGGAAGATTCACCATTGTAAGATTTTGCAATGATTTGGAGTTTGAAGCTGTCTGAAAATAGCAGATCATCTGAGAGTTGGACTATTTATGTCCTGGATTTAGACACACTTCCACTGACTTAGTTGTTTCTTATCACTCTCTTAGTAGCCTTTGGATTAATGGTTTTTGCTTTTCTGGTAATAGATTGTCTTGATTTCATTTCAAATACCTGGCCAACACTATAAATGGGTCTCAGGAACTACAGTTCTGAAAGTAATAAAATGCAATGGAGTAATCCAAGAGGTAGGGAGGCAATATGTTACTAGGTAAACAGTTGTTTAATGTGACAGCATTTACAAATGCATGCTATAATTTAGACGATAATTCTATTGCATAATTAAAGCATATTAAAGAATAAGGATGAATGCTTTTGTTGTTTAAGACCACAACCTTTTATCTGAACATCTCCATCTTTCCAAAGTAAACTGTGTACTGGTTAAAGCTCACTTCCCTTCTCAACACTTCTGATCAGGGTCTAAATAAAGACCACTTGCCTATGGTCTGGAGGTGAATCCACAGCTTGGATCACTGGGGTAAAGTGCTTCTTGCAGCAAGACCTGCTTGTTCCCCACAAACATACACATATATTTTTGGGGAGTGAAAAGGACTGGTGCAGGGTGGGAGAAGGAGGGTAGGAAGGGAAAGTAAGCAACGCGGCACAAAGACAGTGTAGGGGAAGGCTAAAGCTCACAACTTGTCCTTTCTTTTCTTTCAGGTAGGAGGACACTCAGTTGTTGGAACTGTTTTTTGACAATAGGTCACCACCACTTCTACTTCACAGAAGACAATACTACCACCAGTCTCTGTATTTTTTCCCTTTTCTGTGCATGTTTTATTCTAATGGTTGGTGGGTTGTTTTTCATCTCTGAGAGCCCCTCCAGCACCAGTGGGTTTCCCTGATGATTCCTCAGCCACTGAGCACGGAAGCTATGACAGTGTGTGTACCCTGGGTCAGGAGAAAAATAATGGAAAAGTCTCCAGAGCAGCTGCACAAGATGTCATAAACAGGAGGCATTTTTCTTTCCTCTTGCCTGCCAAATGCAGCTTTGGGAGAACCATGCTCCTTGCTGGAGTGTGTCCCTGCCTTGCCAGAACAGATACCCATTTGGCATTGCAAAGCCCAGAAGAGATTACCCGGTCAAGGTGGCTGTCTGGAGCAGTCTAAACAAATTCTGTGTTTCTGGGAATTACCACTCCGTTGGTCAGAGCACTGGTCATGTGGCTGCTGGCATACCAGTTCTACAAACAGAGAAAAAAGTGTCAGGACTATTTTAATAAAGGATTCCAATGGGAGTCAAAAGCATGTTGATGATTTCTTTCATGTGTTAATGCCATTAGCTACCTCAGGCACAAAGCGTGGGGAGTACCAGTAACTGACAGTGCACTGAGTGGGGAATGAATCATTTTATTTTTATTTAAGTAACTTTGTTGTTCTCATGAAATTTGGCCTCGGTTACATTGTCAGGTTTCAATTAGTGTTGGTAACTCTGGTTCAGAAAAAAAAAAATTAAACTTGATCCATGATGTGTTACTAGAAATTTGACAAAGAGTGCCTTCCAGCCCCCTTTAAAGTGGTCTGTGTCATGAAGGGCATTGAGAAAAAACAGGCCTATGGCAGAAGGACTGCTCTTGTGTCCTGGTTTTTCATGGAGGATGTAAACAGAGAAAGTTTCCTTATGTTTCTCCATGGCCAGCCCATCCAACTTGCAGGCATCTCTTAGGTCAAAATGCATAAGTTTTGTACAAATTAAGCTTTTGTGCCACTTCCTTAACAAAGACTGCTGAGAATTGTCAGATTCATAGCAGAAGGCACATCACAGCTGGAGATGGAGACTTCTGAAAGCAAAAGGAACAAACACATGAGCAGCTTTGCAACCAGAGAAACATTTTCTTTTGTGCTGATCCTGTCTGGCTGCATGCTACTTTTCTATTTGAAATGTAGAGCAGAAACAAGAGTAGGGCTCTGGAGAATGAAGGGCAGAACCCCAGAGGTTACACTCTCTGCTCTAAAATTACGATCTTTGAAACCCCATGTAACGGTATCTTCCCCTCCCCAAACCTTCATGTGCCTGAAAGCCCAGATCCAGAGGGATGCTGGTCCCGATAGGATCAACAAGTCTTCTACCTCAGGTGTGTGTTCCTACTCCCTCCTCCACCATGAGCCTGGCTATGGAGCCAAGCTGACTGGCTGGAAATTCACTGTTTTTCTTTGCAGGGTTAGTCTTTACCTAGTTCAGCCTGAGAGCTGGCTCCCTGCCCAGATGAGCTGGATGGAGAAGGGTAGAACGGCAGCAGCGCTGACTAAGCTTGGCTTTGACTTACAGGGAACTGATCTTTCCCCTCCACCAGAAACGCAGCAGCTGTCATGGCCTTGAGCTCAACATTGCCTAACTTATTTAGTTAAGCAGACCTAGAAGTATCAAATCAGTTCCATGGAGAGTGAAAAGCATTTCAAGAGTGATTAATACAAAATCTCCTTGAATAAATTTTAATGGGCAGACTCCTGTCTCTTGATACAGACCTAATTAATGAGTCATTTAGTAAACAAAGGAGTAATGCTGTTAGTTAAGCATGCAGAGTTGACCCTCTTTAATCTCAGTGAAGAGTCTGGGGACTTGTATCAGAACTTTAGAGCCTGCAGGGCAGCATACACCTAAAAATGAGTGAAAACCAGAGCTTTCAAATGTTAACCCCAAGCTCTCTAAGCTATGTACGAGAGAGAAAAGCAACAGTACTACAGATGTGCTCAGGCAGAGGAGTCCATGTACGTAAGCCAGTCAAGCCTGGAGGAACCTCCCTGGGAACTTAGAGGATATTTTATTATTGCTCCTGGACTTCTTTGCTGAGGTTGCCAGTGGGTGTGCCAGTTAATTCCAATGCTGACTGAGTTTTAGCAAGTGGCCACCTAGCAGTCAAGCAATGATTACCAAATAACTGCATGTATTTCTTCCCCTACAGATATATTGTAAGCTTATACAATGTATAAGCTGAGCTGTCAATTAAATGAAACTTTTTTTTAGCACGTGAAGACTGATGTGAATAACACACACATCTATATATAAAAGAATTTTCTTTTTGTTTGTTTGTTTTTGTTCTGAATTATGAAATACAATAAAATCTCCTGAAAAATTGCCTACGATGAAGTTGTCATTACAGGTGGATATGAAACTTTGAGGCCTGGGTGTACATATACTACACATCTTTGAAGGAGATAAGAGCACTCTGTGTGACTAACAGACACAAATTCACCTTTCCTGTGCACTAAGTCATCATTTCACCAGCGAGTTGACAGCTGATGAAGGAAGAAGAACAAACAGCTGATCAGAAGTATTAAAAAGGTCTTAATATGCACAATGAGAAGAGCAAAATGGACTACTGAACCTGTTTGACCTGGTATGACAGTGTGTTGTGCCTTAAAATTGCTAAACCTAGTTCCCACTCCTCCTCACTTCTCACTAATGTCTAGACCAAACACTGAATTTAAGGTACTTTTACCACAGCATCTGTTTGCTTGGGAACTTCACTGGCCATCTTGATCACTCTGACTTTTTATGTCTGAAATGTGGTCACTGGGTCAGCTGCTGCAGCTCTCAGTTTGCCTGTCTGCATTGTGCTTTCTCTTGACTCATAAATCCTGGCTCATTAAGGAAGCTTCAGGCGGTTCGACAATAGTGTCTACCCATTGCATACATATGTTTAAATCCGTTTTCATCTGCATTCACATCCAGCTAGTGCACAGCGTTTGCTTTGTAGTTCTGGCATAATAGCCACAAACCCTCTGATGCATTATGAAATCATATGTTTGTAGTCCTTTCTTTTCCTTAATGAATTACAGTGTAATCAGACCTCTCAGCATCAAAAAAACCCACTCAAAAAGCGAAGATGAGAAATACTTAGAAGACAGGACACAAATAATCTGAAATAAAATCCCATGAGTGGCAGGATTGGCATCAGTGGTTTGTGATTATCTGTTTCACACACACTCACACAAATTGATATGATTCACTTTGAATGCTTGACCTTGTTTTTTCCTTGCACAAAACAATTCCATTTGATTTCAGATTGATGAATGAAGGAACTGAGCTATTGAAAGGGCAAGGAATGAATGATTGTAATCAGGTTAGAAAGGTCAGGACTTTAATATTATAATTTAACTAATGGTCAGTAACTGCTGGAACAGGAAAAGATCAAGAAAACCAGACCATGTTATCCCTTCCCCTTGTGTAATCAATATGTATCAATTTTTAAAACTATATTAAGATATGTTTTGAATATTGGCACTATCCTTTCTGTCTCTATTCATAACCATGATGGTACAAAGAAGAGGTTGGGACTCTCAGTACAAGAGGAACTTGTCTGCTTGCTGCCAGACCACTGAGGGTGTAAGGGGGAAGACCTGTTACTCTGCCAGACAGGTCTCTTCTCAAGAAGAAAACCCAGACAGGATAAGCCGTAGAAGTTTTCTTCTTATCTATAGAGAAGATCATTGGGAAACTCATGACACCGAGTTGGTCAGGGAGAGCCTGCCAGCACATGTGCTTCAGAGGAATTCTTAGGAAGGAACTGAGTTTGAAATTTCAGACTTCATTGTCTTGTCTTCCTTCCACAAAATAAGAGGTTAACAGAATTTTGTGTAAAGCCATATGTCTGAGTAAAACATTTCACTTTTATTTAG
Organism: Corvus brachyrhynchos; assembly: GCF_000691975.1. Taxonomy (NCBI): domain Eukaryota; kingdom Metazoa; phylum Chordata; class Aves; order Passeriformes; family Corvidae; genus Corvus; species Corvus brachyrhynchos. Next base: position 5,746,243 of record NW_008239110.1, read on the forward strand.
GTGGGGTTTTTCTCCCCATTCTGGTAGATAAGAGAATGAATCACTGGAATTTTTGTACTCTCCATTTCTAACCAGGGGGAAGGGAGGGCTGGTTATTTCTGGTAGGATCAGTGTTTGTAGTGGTTTCAAGCTGCATATTCCCCTTCTACAAAATCAGCTGCTCTTTGTCAGAGTTCAGAAAGAAACCAATCTCACCTAAGGTAGGATAGACTTCTGAGAACTACTGGGCCTTCTCTACAAGTCACTGTTTAGCCTGCTGGGATCGAGGAGATAAAATGCAGCCTACTTTCTATGCTACTTCCCAGCAAATAATAGAGTCTGTCCCTCAGATCCCATCTGCAGGGAGAAAAACAGGAGGTCCTCACCCTTGTTTTTGAGTTCCCTGAAAATATCACTCAGCTTGGGCTAGGATTTTACCACCAAGACCACTGACTTGAGCGAAAAGCCAACTTTTGGTGTGTGGATTGTCATTGGTATAGCTTTTCCTAATAACATGTCCCAGTGCTTAAGCAATATGAATTGCCTGGGTTTTTCTACATTTTTGATGAGGTGGCAGAGGGATTTTTTTATGTCTGAGATTAAATAAAAACTTTTCGAAGTACTGGTTACTGACACACAACCTTGCTTGAGGTATGATCCAAGACTGAAGTGAAGGAAAATCTGCCGCCTGATTGAAATGATTTCACATCAGACTCTTGCTCTTTCTTCCCCCTTCTGTTCCCTGGTAACACGTAGAGTAGAAATATAGTAAAATCTGAAGAAAGGAAAATAAAATAGGAACATTAATCAAAAGAAATTAAATACAATACAATAAAGTAAAACTAATCTAAGAGTAGTCCATTAATATTGAGATGTTTTAACAGTGAAGGGGAAAATCATTAGTTTAATTCTGTCTGTATTTGAATATGCTCTTCCTTGGCAAGCTACTCTGCCCTATTAAGGACAACAGGAGTTTAGTCTGTTCTTAAAATAATGGTAAAATTACATGCATGAGATTATTGGCTACTTGCCAAGTCTAACCATCCAAACTCCACGTAATTTCATTCTGCCCTGCTTAAAAGGAATCCTTTTTCTACTGAAATCAAGATTCTTGTTGCCATTAGCCTCAGGAAGAGTGTCTTCAGACTGCTTTTCAGATGTTCAGAGGAAATATTTTGGGATTTTTCATCTGTAAATTGACATGTCTCCCTGTGAATAGGCAGGGCAAGATCTCAGGAGCCTCTGGAACGGGATGGCAGAATTACACTCTCACTGCAAAGAGCATTGCTCTCAACCATGCAGCAAGGCTCTAAACCAGAAGTCATGAGGAAAATGTGCCTCCATCATAAAGGTGGGATGATGATTTAGCCCCTAGGGAGATTCCTAAGTCTAAAGAATAATAAAAGATCTAGCCTTTTTGGATGGAGCCGTGTGTATCTACTGAAAGACCAACCATAAAAACCACAGTAAAAGCTTACTGTTAACATGGTTGTCCCACAGGGGCTGTATAAGGGCTTTTTCACGTAATCATCCTGTGACTGCTTACTTTTGCCAGTAACAGGGATTTTCCCCTTTTTCTTTGAACTATGCATTTTGTCAAGTGCAGTAGGAATTTACCTGGGAAGGAAGGAAGGGGATGAAGTTCATTTACACAGAAGCTGACACATGAGCTCTGCAAAAACCACTTTACCACTCCCAGAGAAAGCATCAGTGTTATTTCCTTATTTTGAGCTATAGGAGTTCACATCCTCATTTTTACTACAGGCACTTTCAGATCTCACACACACACACACAGAGAACATACCTCCCTCCCAGTTCTTTTGGGTTTGTAGTCCACAAGTTCACTTCTTTTGCTGGGTCCCTTAGATCTTTGGAATCAGCACATTTATATTCAAAGCAGGTATCCCAAGGAGAGGAAAAAGATACTAATCAGGTCTTGCCTCTGCCACAAGCTCTTGGATGACCTCCAGAAAGTTACTTGTGAACTTAGGCTCTTTTACCTGTAAAATAAAGAGAATATTACTTTTTTCTCTTACCTCGTAAATGTAAACTGAAAACATCTAGAGTTTAAACACTTCCTGTTATATGTCTCGGTGCTGTGAAGCTGTTAGCATCTTTGGAGCCAGAGGTCTGCTACAACCTCCCTTGGCCACCCATGCCAGGATTACTCAGAATTTTATTCACAGGGCAGTTGTCATAGTTCCTAGTTGCCCTGACTGTCCTCACTACTGCTTATAGGTAATTCTCTAACTTCATCTTCTAATTGAAAACAGAAGGCTTGGTTGAGCCAAGTAATGACTCAGGTCAGTCTGTTATGTCAGAACAGCACTTGCCTCAAAAGTTGTCTTGTTCTCTAGATGCAGCTGTGCTCAAGCCAGGCATGTGTTGCTTTAAAAAAGTCTCTTTCTCTTTATGACTCAGAGGTGAATAGCACAGGCCATTTCTATGGATCTTACCTGCAATTTCAGATGACTTTCATCATCAGTGCTAAATCCCTTCAGTAAGGCTAGGGGATCTTTCCACTGGTCAAATTAAAGCTGTGCCAATAGAAGCTAACAGGACTAAAGCAGGGCAGAAACAGAGGCTTTGTAGCCCAGGGGCTGTAGCAGTCAGATGGAACAAAGCCATCTTGGTTTCTGGTCCCTGCTTCGAAGCTTTTGTAGATTACCCAGTACCTATAATTCACATTGGTGATGTAGAATAAAAAAGTCACATCAGTCCCATACCTAGCTCCACTTGGAAGAAGAACTGAGTTTTGCCTGGAGCTATCGTGGAGTGGAAACCTCTTCTCCTACTTCTTCCTGCAAGTCTGATGCTGTAGTATGCTCTTCCTGCCTTGTGTGTATGAAGACAGAGCTCCTTCAATACCTGGATGATTGTGTAAGATAAGGGCAATAATTACATACTACGCACTTGTAACCCTTTTCACGGACAGCTTACAAAACTCCTCAAAAACATCCATCCATTCTCACAACATGCCTGGAAGGTAGAGAAGGTTTATTATGCATACAAGCCATCATTTACTGTGTACCAAGAGACACTACTCTATTGCTGGTACAGCAAAGATAAACAACTTGCCCAGGCAAAGCCTGGAAGGGAACTTTGGGTTGCTCCAAACCATGTGTTTCAATCTTTAGGCCAAAGCAGTGTTTTCAAAGTTATTTAACCTGGCAAAAGTTAAGGCAGTGGGTTATGCCACTGCGATAAATCCTGCACCCCTGGTTTACCATAGCAGGGATGAGCATGGCAAAGGAGAAACAAGAAGGGCTGATAAGGATGGCAGTGTTCTCCCCGCTGCTCTCCCACGTGTGTGTGCACTTCAGCTCTGCCCTCCCAGGGCTGAGCACTGCTTCTAGGCTGCATGATGAGTCAAGGTATTGTGGCTGAGACTGCAAGCATTGGCTCTGTCACCAGGCAGACAGACAGACATTCAAAGAAACCACAGCCCTCTGGTTTCTTTGCCCTTGTTTGCTTAATCAAGTTTGGGTTGTGTGTGCGTGTACACATTTTTTCACCCACAGCACAAACAAATACTGCTTAACACCTGAGGGTGGCTGGCTTTCAGAAGTGCCTCTGGAAAGATGACTCAGAGGAGGAGTAGTGGGAGGCTCCTATGGCATTCGTCCTAACGCGGGAAAGAGCATTCCCTCTTACTGTAAGTGATCTAATTATATTACTGTAAATCTCACTCTCACATTTTCAGCTACCTCCGCATCAGCTCTCAGGCTGAACTTATGTAATTGTGGAAAACTCTCTGTCAAACAGGTGATGCCTGCTGCATGCCACATTGTTTGCAGAAGACTTGTATGTGAGAGCGAGCGGGGAAGGGAGACTTCAGTGAAGAAGACTGAAAGTGATACCTTTTCTAAAGGTCATGAATTTGTGCACAAAATTGTACCATGGGCCTATAACACTTGCAAAGAAAACAAGCAGTCTAAGAAAGGTATGTTGTGTTCTTCAGTGGGATAAATCTCATTTAGACAAATAGGACAATTTTTTACTCCTAATGCTCCAATTAAACACAATATTCCTTCTACTTCTTGTCCTCAGTCTCACCTAGTGCCACTGATCCTATCATTAGGCTGGTGATAAGAGTCCTGGCTTCATTTCAGTGGTCCTCCACCTGCATGCCCCTATAGGTGCTCCCCAAAAGCCAGCTCATCTCACACAGACTTCTGTTAACATGGGAAGGGGACCCAGGACTAAGGTCAGGAGCATCTGGTAAAAGAGGATCGAGGTTATGAGCTGGCAGCAACTTGGGGAAGCACTTGGGGAATAAAAGGTGCTTTATGGCTGTGCCACTTATGATTGCTATGGCCAGCTGACCAGACCTTGTTAAGTTGGCGTGTGAAAGTGACTCTTCCACTGGAGCCTCTTGAGGGAGAAGATGACCATAGAACCATGGAATGGTTCAGGTTGGAAGGGACCTTACAGATCATTTAGTTCCAAATCCCCCACCATGGGCAGGGATGCCTTCCACTAGAGCAGCTTGTTCAAATCCCTGTCCAGCCTGGCTGGGAGCACTTCCAGGGATGGGCTATCCCAAGATGCTCTGGGCAACCTGTGCCAGTGCCTCACCACCCTCACAAGGATGAAATTCTTTCTATCATCTACTCTAAATCTCTCCTTTTTTTTAGTTTAACACCATTGCCTCTTGTCCTGTCACTTATCCTGCCCATGTAAAAAGTCTGTCCCCGTCTTTCTTATAAGCCCCCTTCAGATATCAGAAGGTGCTCTAAGGTCTCCCCAGAGCCTTCTGTTCTCCAGGCTGAGCAACCCCAACTCTCTCAGCCTGTCTTCATAAGGAAAGGTACCCCAGCCTTCTCATCATCTTCCTCTAGGCTTGCTCCAGCAGTTCCATGTCTTTCTTATTCTGGGGACTTCAGGGCAGGGTGCAGCACTCCAGGTGGGGTCTCATAAGAGCAGAGTAGAGGGGATGACACTTCCCTCAAGCCACTGGCCTCTCTTCTTCTGATGTAGCCCAGGATGAAGTTGACTTTCTGGGTTGATAGTGCACATTAACATGTTGTGTCCAGCCTCTCATCCACAAGAACACGCAAGTCCTTCTCCACAGGGCTGCTCTCTATGAGTTCTTCTCCCAGTCTGTACTCACATCTGGGATTGCCCTGACCCAGGTGCAGCACCTTGCACTTGGACTTGTTGAACCTCATGAGGTTCTCATGGGCCCAATTCTCACAGTTGTCCAAGTCGCCCTGGATGGCATTCCTTCTGTTGTCTCAACCGTACAACTCAGCTTCGTGTCATCTGCTGAAGGTGCACTTGATCCCACTATGTCATTGATAAAGATATTAAGGAACACTGGTCCCAAAATATAGCCCCATGGGACAACACTCATCATCGGCCTCCACATGGACATAAAGCCATTGACCACAACTTTCTGGCTGCATTTGAAAAGAAAAGGAAGGGAAGAGCACTGCCTGCAAGCCCTGCTCTCATTGCAGCTCAGAGACATCACTAGGGAATGAAGCAGAGGCACGAATGGGTGCAGCTGTGTGTGCCAGTGCTTGCCAGAGCTACTGAGCAGAGTTTCAGAGAGGTACAAGTACCAAGGATGCAGTCAGAGCAGCACCCTGAGCATGTCCTGAGAAAATCTCTGAGAAGGTGCCTGGGGCAAAATGTAGACTGGGAAAGAAACCTGAATGGCAGAACATTCTGAGCATGTCTCTGCAGCCTGGTGCCCCTGGCTGGTGCCATTCCACATGCGTGCTGAGCCAGCCTGGGTGGAGAGCCTGAGCTTGTCTGTGCCGCCCCTCAGAAGATGCTGTTGTGCTCAGCTGGCTGAGCTCCAGCCGCCTCCGAGCCCTGCAGAGCAGCCTGTCCGCATCTGATCAAAGGCACGTCTGCACAGCCTCTGAGATGATTCTGATTCCTTTTTAAAATTGTTTTTATTTTAACCCCTGCTCTGTTCAGAGAAAAAAAACCACAAAGCAAAACACACATTCCTTGTAAATAAGGTAGAACATCTCAAGCAGTTGACACCACCATCTTCTCCATTTTACTGAGGCAGCCCACTTGGACTGTGTGTTTGATGCTCATGCATTGGATGGTTGAGACAGAAGAGACAATATTATTTTTAAAAGATAGTTTCTAAAAGAGCCCAGAACTTATCTATTTTCTAAGGAATCCAAATGACAATAGGCCATATAAAAGGGGGAGGAAAATGGTCACTTCTGGATAGATGCTTCTAAATCAAAAACAAGCAAAGAAAGAAAAGATTTGCATGAGGTCAACCAAGAACTAACACCAGAGTCCAGGAAGTTGTCAGACAAAGCAACTGCAGTTAATATGGACCCCTTTCTGTTTGCTAGGATTACACTTGCACCTCTGCACCATGTCTACATTCAAATTCTAGCTAAACTTAGGAGGGGTGAAGAACTGATTTTCTGAGGTAGGCACAAAATGGAAATATAAACGGGGAATTTGTGCCAATGCCCTCCCACAGAAAGAGGGTGTAACGACAGCATGAGAAACAAGATGCTGAAAGCAACCTGAAAGAGTCAGGGAGTAAGTGTTTAAGCTCCAGGTAAAACTTTTTTCCTGTAGTTGTTATTGTCTCTATAAATGTGTGATGAAGACAGAACCTCACATTATGCCCTTTAAAAAATATAACACAGCTCATACTATGAAGAAGTGAGTTTTCTGTAACTATGATAATTGATTGTTTTATCCTGTGAATACTTCCAAAAAGCACACACACGCACACACATAAACTCTCTATAAATTGCACTGAATTTTTATGTACATATGGACATTCCATTCCAGTTCACCCATCAATACACATATGTTGAATTTTATCTGTTTTCTTATTATTTATTGCACACACGTGAAAATGAGGCGCCAAATAACATAGATGTATTTAATGCTTCAATTGAGTTGAAGTGGGTATCTTTGATGTTTTCCAATGCTCTTCCTCCCACATCAAAATCCCATCTGTTGGCATCAGGTGAGTAACTGGAAATCTCAACCTGCCTTTAAGAATCAGGATTTTGAGCTTTAAGGCTGCAAACATGTCCTCAGGACATGAAACCAAAACACTCAAAGATCCAAAGGCAATAAAAAAAGGACCTGACAATCATAATTTTTTAAGACTCTGAAGTTTTTAAGCCACTCCCATGATTTTGGGGAACTTAATTGGCAGGCCTGGAATTCATTGACTTGCACTGGGCAAGCCATTGCCCATGATGTCAGCACCTTCTCTCCCAGAGGGTTGGATGTGTCTCTTCTGCCCACAAGGTGCTGGTGATACATCTCAACCAAGGTCAATTTTCTAGATTTCCCTGTGTCACCCCACTCTTACTAAAGAGAAAAATAATTTTAGACATTTAACAGGATTAAACAAATAGTGCTACTCTGTTTCAGATGCACAACATGCTCTAATGTTTTGATGCCTTAGTTTTACAACACCCTTTTATATGTACAAATGTGGTGTAAGGTAGCCCATAATTCTGGATTATTTGACTTGCCAAGGTATGGAGTATAGCTAGAAAAGCATAAATGTAAGGAGATATCTGTAAGGTGTCATTTCAGAGTTAAACACAGGTAACAAACTGAGTGTTTAATCCTTTTACTCAGTTGTGACAGACCTATGTGCTGTGTGTGTGATTTCCCAGAATTAGTACCTTAAACAACGAAAATAAAATGGATACACTAAGGAAATACAAACAAGACAAAATATCTAATTATCACCTAAGAAAAATTATACCTAGTTCAATTAAGCACATTCTAATTGAACTGAGACGAACTTAAAGATAAGTTGAATTTTTTTGCTGAAGCAGGGCCACATTTAAAAACTATTCTCAAAGTGTTAAGATCTACTCCTTATCTTCATTTCAGAGTTAACGACATGAAAGCTATCTAAGTGGTTAAAATCTGTGCAAGAATGCTATGACAAATCACAATCAGCTGTCACATTTGCCTGTTTTATGTCTTCATTGTTCACTATCTGTGAACATGTATTCAAGCCAAGTGTTGTTGGTATGAATGTTGGTTTTCATTCAACCGAGAAATCACTAGGATCATATAACTAAGCACTTGTTGCACAGATTGGTAGATGAAATGGATCTCCAAAATATTTGTGAATATAATGTAGCCCTAGCTAAGGCTGTGAAAACACAAGAAATTTCCATTTCCAAGGGACTCCTAGGAAATTGACAATTACTTTTCTCTGAATCAGAAGAAAAAAGAATTGCCATGACTGAAAAAAATTCATTGTATCGCAATACTTTTATTTCTGTGATAGACAGCAAATTACAATTTGAAAATAAAAGTAGCTTGGAAAAAACACCTCCTCCCCCTTAGCTTCCCTTCCAAAAATGTTGAAATGGAATATTTTGACCTTCTCATAATACTTCTTCCTGATTTTTTCCCCAAAACAAAAGGTTGTGAAAATCAACATGCCTCAGAGAGCAGTTTTGGTTAGACAAAACGGCATTTTCTGATGGAAAAAAAGCATTCCATTGAAAAAAAATTAACCAGCTCTAGCAATAACTCTGGATTTCACACTCTGGGCTAAATTTGCAACCCTTTGCCCTCTGCAATGGACTGGAACACTTGAGAAGTCAGGAACTAATCAGGGGAAAGAAGCACCCTCCCAGCATAGTTTGGACACTATGGGTGGGGGAGCCTACTGGAATGGATCTGCACAGGCATGCTGCTCTACACATTCCCATGGTGTTTGCTCCCACTAGTCCAATTACAGCATCAGAGACAGATTTGTAAGAGTAGAATCTTTTTTCTTTCCTTAGGAAACAGCTTCATTTTGTTTTGTTTCTTGCTGTTCTTGGCATAAAACTCATGTTTTATTGGTATGAAATACAAGTCTGTTTTGACACTTGCAGAGACAACGCAGACAGAGTGAAACATCTTTCTAGCTATAAACTGAAGTTTTTATGCCTTGTAAATAGTTTTTTATTGCTCATATAGTATAAATGAAAAAAAAGAAAATTTGTTACAAACACAGATAAGTTATCTGTGTCTTGCTGTGTGCTTTCCTCTTTCTTTCAAAACAGGAACCTGGTTCACCAAGAGATCTGATCCTTTCACATACTTCAGCACATGAAGCAATAAGCAAATCCCTGAAATCTGAGTATAGTTTCACTGCATAGCTGTGAAACTTTGCGTCCCATTAGGCTTGGTAGAAAGCTGCTTCTCCACAAGCAAGCAGCTGGGACAAGATGGTCTTGGTGCCTCTTTGGTCTGAAGTGGCTCAGAAACGCTGGACTAATAAGAAGAGTCTGGAGGTTTGGTCTGTGCTCTTGGAAAGCCATTGGCCCTACTTTAAGTTGCTTTTGATCTACCATAAGACCTAAAGTGTACAGTACTGAAGCCAGCACATTCTTGTCTTGGAAGAGGCACAGATCTCTTATCTGTGTGTTGCTCCCATATCTAATACAGCATAAATGTGACTTTCATCCTATGAGGACTTGAGGCTAAAACAGGCAGGAAACAATGTTTTCTCTCTCTCAAAACTTTTAAAGAGTTTTTTTCCAAAAGTCTGTACCTTATTAAGATGAATCAAATGCCTTTAAGCCCTTTTCTTTGTCTTCAAGGGTGATGACTTTGCACCCAAGACACAGGAGATGTAGAGGCCTCAAGAAGGACCAAACTGCTATATCTGTACCCAGGAGTGGAGCAGTGCTGGGGCTTTCTCAAGATCTGTAGCACCTTCTTGGCCAGGAACACTCTGTTGCATGGTCCCATCCCTTGGAGTAGGGTCTGAGGCACTTGGGCTGTGACCCATGCTGACTCCTGAACATGCTAGTAAATGGGGCTAAAATTGTGCCAGGAAACTTTCCAGCAGTTTAATGGCATGACCATGTCCCAGCATCCAAGTCCATGGCACTGCCACTATGATTTTCTCAGTATTGTCATACTGGATCACACTACAGGGTTGCTCTAAAATCTTGCACGTGAGTACTCCGTCCCCTGACTGTTAGTGCTTCTGCTTTAAGTCATGTTTTAGGACTGTTGATAACATCATGTGTCCCAGAGTTATAACAGGATGACACTTTGTGCTGTGTCATCTTGAGGGCTCCATATACAACCAGTTAACATTGTTTAGGCTAATGGGATGCAGAATTTTACCTAGACAATGAAGGACCTAGTATCAGTAACGTGGGATGGAGTGGAAAGCCAGGTGGCTATGTGTAATCAGCTCAGGTTTGCTCCAGCCCTGCT
>NW_008239110.1:5756475-5766190 GCF_000691975.1 Corvus brachyrhynchos
GAGCTCAGATAGCTTACTGCAATGTAATTTAAGTATTGTGGCAGCACACTTGTCCTTTAGGATATGGGAGAGCTTTTGAACTTGGTATATAGCTGCTCTATGAATTTGTGACAAGTAGTAATTAAAGGAAAGCTTTAATAGTATTTCTTCAAAGTTGGGACTCTGGAAATGCTCATTTTAATTGTGAAACTCTTACAGAAGGCTGCAGAAATTCACACTTCACCCACATATCATGGACTTTCTTTCTTTTGTATCAAAAGGGTGTGAGAGAGTTATCTTTTCTTTCCAGAAGATTGTAGTATAGTTTTTTCTCCTCACCCATGTGCAAGGTAATGAACCTTCTCTTTGCCTGTGACAGGGAGTACTTCTGGAAATGCCATCTGGTGCTCTTGGCCTTTTTAGTTCTTATTCAAGTTTATCCTTATGAAATTTTCTGGCATCTTCCTGAGGCTTTTCTGCCTCTCTGCCAAATGTTAATTGGTACCTGTTCCTGTGCATTTCAATACTTGCTTCCATGGATGTAGTGATTAGCCTCAAGCATCTTTCTCTAAGACTTTAACATACCTTCAGAAATCTGAGTGGGACCTTTCTTCTGTGCGACCTGCTTGACTTCCTTACTGCTAAATATTTAATTTATAAGACCGTCCATTGCTCTGTGGTCCTGCAGGTCTGCAAGTGAGCTCACTGAGAGCTCAATATTCACCTATGTTTTTCACAAATGCTGTCCCTCTCTGGTCTATGGGTGATTTATAAGCACCTGTCTCATGCAAAATGATCTGTGGCCAAATTTGAGCACATCCCCCAGTCTTCAGGAGGCATATAACCACATCATTGATCATTTCTCCCTTTCCATAGCATGTAGAGAAGACCAGTAACTTGGAGGTTTATCAATCTGAAAGTTGATGTCGAGTGGATTGCCAAACTGTTTTTACTGCCCTTAAAGCACAGTTTCTCCCTGTACAGTTTGGGTTGCAGCCTGAAACAAAAACAGCCAGTCGGCAATAATGAGAATTATCTATCTGTATGTTAATATCTTTTATTTGCACAACTCATCAGATTGTTGTCTGATGGTTTAGAGTCTAAGCATTATCTCTTAGAAGACTGTTTGTGCCTACTCAAGCATGTGGACCTGAGACGACAATCTGAGGTTCAGGCAACGCTAGTAAAAATTTTACTTTGCTGAATGTCAGTGATTCACTCCCAAAATATGAAGATGATAAACTGAGAGGAAAAATACATAAGGGGAAGCTGCATTTAAGAAGAGACAGCTCGGCACCAACTCTAAATATTTGCTATACAGAAGTGAGGCAGAGCTATTCCTCAGACACCCATGCTGGATCTGGCCCTTTCAGTGGAGCAGGAGCCTTTATTGTATGGCCATTTCCCAGCATTTCAGTGGAATATCACACCTCTCCAGAGCCTTTAGTGAAACATCTTGGCCTTCAACTGCAACTTAATCTTCATGGATTATTCCTCCAGTACCGAGGAGTGACTCCATTGACTCAGGAGTGAGCAGCTCTTTACTGCAGTAGTGCTTCTCGGTAGCTTAAGTGAGAAGGAGGTTCACATCTGTCATCACCAAGGACTAGTTTATGCCTAAGAACTGGCAGAGGTGTTATTAGATTGACTTAAAACTGGTCTACTTACATCACTGAGAAATTGTTTAAGCAGAACAGAATGGCTGAAACCTCAGTTACATCAATTTATCCTAATTGTCATTACAGTATAAATGAGGTTGAAACTGATTTAGCTGTTACTGGTATTTCTATTTTGTGGTCTTTAAAAGTACTCCAGTGTAACTGCTTACTTCTCAGGAAGTTCTTCTAACTTTTCTAGGAAAGGACATCTATGTAACACATAGCTCCAAGCCCAGCAATTTGGGATACAAATGTAAATACTAATGTAAAATAAGAGATGGGAACATGGCAAGGGAGATTTCCTTAGCTGTTCTTGATGCCTCCTTGATGTTAAGCAATCTTGGTCTTACTCCATCCCACTCACTCTTTCATATCCACACTCCTGCTATGTGGTTTTGCTCCCTTTTACCAATGCTCAAGAGAGGAAGGCCCAGGCTCCAAGAGCAAAATCACAAGAGCTACATTATTTGAGTTTTAGAAATACCTGGCCTTTATATCTGGATTGGATTTTGTTATCAGAGGAATAGGTCTAATTTGTTTGAAACCTCCTGGGAAAGGCTGCATACAAGACTTTCTGTTATGTTGCAACAATACCATCAAATTTTGAGCCACAGAAAAAACAGAGTGAATGCACTCCTCCATGACCCAAGACTACATGTCTGAAAGTGAATTATATTTGCTTACCATTCATGCATGATTGTGTTCCTCTTCAATGGACAGGTTTTTGCTTCCTGGAAAGCACTTTTGATTTCCAAGGATCAACAAGAAATTGTTCTTTCCCCAGGCAATGATGACATCCCAACACTCCTTCATCTGCCTGCTCTGGGCATGATTTTGTGTGGTTTTCCCAAGTGCACCATAAGAGCTTAACCCTATATTCCCAGACACCTGAACCAGTACTGAATCACTGATGTTCTAGATATTCAGGACATGCCAGAGGGGGCTCAAAGAAAAAGGTCAATCTCTACTGAACTTTCTTCCACATTATTAGGATTTTAGCACAATCTAAGACCATACTAAAAATATTTTAATGCAGTATTTCTATCTTCCCTTCTTTTCTAGTCTTCACTGCTTTGGGTCTTTGTGCTACTCACCTTGATGCTTCCTCTTCACTCTGTTTTTCTGATTTTGGAGGTCCGCCCTGTTGATTTTTTTCTATTTCTGTCTATTATTTTTGGGTTTTGTTTCTTCAATTTGTCTAAATAATGCTTCTCTTTTAGTTCCCTTACCTCTCTTTTTCTCTCTCTCTCGCTTTTTTTTTTTTTTTAAACCCGGGACAGTTTTGTACTCTTCTTTGTTTACAGTCATCCTGTTTTATTCACCCTCTTCTTATTAGTTTCTTCATTTTGCTGCGTCTGCTCTGGTTGCTAGAGCTCCCTTGCTTGTGATGAATATGCAGTTAGGGATAGTCCCAGTTTAAAGAAATTTCCAATGTAAGTAGAAAAGAAACACAAAAAACAGTTGGAAAGAAAGGAAAACTTGTTATCTCCATTTTGCTGAGGGAAAACTGTGGCAATAAAAAGATAAATAATATTTTTTAGGTCACACAGAAAGCCTGTGGCTGAACTGAGAGGAAATGCCAAGCCTCCCAGATTTCATTCAGCGTCTTACTCATAATTTCTTGCTGATTTTTGCAAGTGTCTGCAGTGTAATGATTTGCAATGTGATAATAATGGCACTGTCCACAAAAGAGCAGACTTCCTGCACTACTATGGGTTTTCAAGCTTACCATAAAACTTGCTGATTATTTGGCATACACAGCATTACAGACTAAGAATTATTTTAAGGAAAACAGGATGTTTTTTTCCAGGACAAATTCACATCTTATTGCGAAAGTCCACCAGACAATCAGCCCTATAAGTTCTGACATCTGTATTTAACCAGCAAATTCTTTGAGGAAATTTGGAGTCATCCAGTTTTCCTAAGTTTAAGTCAGCTCCATTATGAGGAACATTGGTCCGCATTCTAATATATTCACAGAATTCACCTCAGTCTCTGTTCAAAATCTTTATTTGAAATAGGTGTCATTATTAACAACTCCTGATTGTTCTGTGATCAGCGCTTGAGACTGCTTGCACTTGCAGTATTGGTTCTCAGGGAGAAGGAGTTGGAAGTACCCAGGCATGTCTCTCTGAGGTCAGTTGAATACCCACCACCAGTTATTGCTTGCTTTTCACTGTTTTAATCTGCTTCAGACAGGACATTGCTCCCTGAATCCATTAACTTTAGGGAGATTTTATATAAATATGTCATGAAGGAGGAGGGCAGAAAGAGTGCAGAACTTTGAAACATCTCCGTGTATTATGCGTGAGTAATGCCTAGGGAGATGCCAATGTGGAGATGCAGAAAACCCAGGGGCACTCACTTACCTAGATCCTATGATTTTATAGATGCTCTCCAACAGCTGGAGAGTAAATGGGCATCAGCAGCATGGCAGTACTCATCTTTCCTCCTCTGAAAGCTGAGGATTCAGGCCATGACTTGGTGGTTGCTGGTTGAACTCAGAGGCTCAGTGTGTGCTGCCCCTGGGCAGCCCCCGCATCCAGGACCCTGGGTGCCCAGGCATCTGCTCCCAGCCAGCAGAGCTTCATGTTTGCCTCCTGACAGTGAATGACAAGAAGAAATACAGCCTTGCCTTCACACAGGCCAGCTGTCTGTCAGAAGAATATTCCTGTGACAGAGTACACCCCTGTGAGGCTTCCAGCTTCACCATGTACAGAGCCAAACTTTCCTCACCTGAAGAGTGGCCTTGGTCTTTTGTTGGGCATAACCACCATGGGGTGAATGTGGTTTTGATCTAAGTCCATTGGCTTGGTTGAGCTTGTAGCAGAGGTGTGTGTGCATGTGAAGCCACATCTCACTTCAGCTGTGCTTAAATTTCTTTCCTACCCCTAATGTGTCTATTGCTCCTGTGGGTAGACTGGGAGAATTAAACAGACTATATAAATACAGCCATGTAGCACAGCATAAATGTGCTTTAAACATATTTATGCCTCTGAGGGGATTTCAGGATTAGTGTAACTGCTATGCAGTTGCCTCAGTAAATATGATGTGATAAATTGATATAATTGGCTTCTTGGTGCTGCACTGAGGCACAGGGATGGGAAGTGAAAGCAAAGTGCAGTCTGATGAGGCTGCCCCCACTGATGGAGAAGCTTTTCAGATATCTCAGAGAAGCCAGCACTCACATCCATTCAAACCGAAAACTAGCAAATGAGTGCACTGACAGTAAAACAAAACCCAAACCCACCAGCACCTCCCGATGAAGACAGAGAGGTGCCAGAGTGAAGATGAGAACGATGGCAAATTCAGATCTCACAAACAGTGATGTAAATACAGAGTAACTACAGTGAAATCTATGAAATAGGCTTGAAATGGGCTAGAGGCGCTTATTTACAGCATGTGAATTTAGACATTGGCTCAAATCCCTAATTTATGAGGCAACAGGCTTCATTTAGAGTTTGGAGGTACCACAGAGAGATCCAGATGTATCCAAGGCAAACTCATGCTATAAATTGTTCTAGAACCTGTCTGTCTCTCTGTTAACAATAAAGAGAGTTTGGGGAAATAGAATTGTCATGTTGATGTATAAATTAGATGTGCAAAATCTGGCAGAGAGAAAACGCCCTGGAGTATCCATATGTGGATACAAAAACATTGGGTGTCACTGTTATATACCAGATACCCACAAGGCTGTAATCTGTTCCCAGGCCTTTACTGTCATTAGACAATCTTCTCTTTCAGTATAAAATTTCACCGCTTCCCATGTTCTTGATATCCTCGCTGAAACATTACAGCATGCTTCATTTGGAAAAATACTTGCTGTAGATTCCATGATTAAAGTATTTGAGGCATCCTACATGGCTCCAGATAGATGTCTGGGCTAAATGCTGTGCTGTTTGGCAGTCTCTGGTTGTACAGAGATTACAGTGGTGCACCTGCAAGGGCAGACTTTTTAAAATTCTCCAGCTCATATCAGCTTTCTGACTCATACTCTCACATACAAAGCCAAAGATGGGTGCATTTATAGGAGTGTGGTCACTGGAGTGGAGCAGGACACTAGTCCTGTGACTGAACACACTCCTCCCTGCCACCCAGACAGGCCATCCATTCAGCTTGATGTACCAGCTAGAAGAACCTCTAGCTTCTTCAAGGCAAAGTTAAGCAGTAAAAGTGAAGGTGGCTCACCCACAAGCACCTGGCCTCCCCTGAAACGCCTGAGCTGGGTGATGGCAAATAGCACTGGAGCAATGGAGGCTTTTTCTGTCAACTCTCAGCTTCAGTGACTGACTAGGAGAGGACCATTTAGGCAACCTGCTCCATGAGAACACTTAAAGGTTAGTTACCATCCCTCACTGAGAGAGAAACCTGACTGAAGCCATGTAGGTGGGCTTAATATGCACTCTCATGCTCAATTTGGCATACCAGCAGATGTGCCAGTGTTCCTTAGGGGCAGCAGCACAGTCACTGCACCACCTGGACACACACCTAAGGTGTTGAGTTTGGGTCTGGGACAGGCTCACAGGCAGCATTGGGCTCCTACCAAGTGCCTGCACCATTCCATGTTCAAGACAGTGCCCTCATGGCTGCTGTTCCTGCAAGTGTTTCCGCTGACTGGAGACCTCCCTTGGTATGATTTTATCCTGATGGCTCCACAGGATACCTACCTAACCTGACCTCTTTAGCAGGAGGTAGGATGGTGACAGCTTCATGATTTTGAAGAGATAAGAGAGTTTTTCTATTACTGTACTGCCCCTTCTGCTTTACCTTTGCAGCGTGGTGCTGTGCTGCCTGCAGATTTCCTGGGAGGTGGCCTGTGTCATCCTGACCTGCAGTGATGGCTCGTCATTTTGCATCTGGAACACAGTGTTTTGCCACCGACTGAGCTTTCTTTCCTCAACTCAGAGTGCATCCTTGTCAGTCTCAGCAAGCTGTGTTTTTAAAGCTCAGGAAAAGTCCCTATCTGAAGCAGCTTCTCAAACTCAAACTAGCTGTCTTCCTCAGCCTTGTTTACTCTTCATTCTCTGCAGTTTCTGCAGCTGTTCTCTGCAACTGAGGGCAAAGCTGAGGTGACAGCAGCTGCTGAAAACCCACAGCCACAACTGCTTGGGTGATACTGGCACAAAACTTTACTGTTTGAAGGCAATACCTCCATCAGCTCCCCAGCACCCCCTCTGGAGCCCTGGGGATGATCCTCATGGTGCAGAAACTTGTCAACCCATGACAGCCCCAGGCATTGGAGTCGGCTATTCCAAAGGAGCTTGATCTTGGTACAGGAAAAGAAAAATGTTGAGATTTTGGCCTCAGCCTGTTAAAGGTAGTGATTTAGAGCTAAATTCCTCTCACCATCCCCTTGTACAAGGAGGAAGCTCTCTCAGAGCTCTCTCATGAGCTCTCTCATGCACAAGGCCTGGCATGAATACACAGGGCCATAGAGACCCCACAGCTATGAATACACAGTTTCAGGGAAAATTCCCCCACATGGAAATAAATATGAAAGTACAAGTTTGTCTGTCTGCTTAAGCCAGGCTGGGACAGTGAGGCTGAGCAATCTCTCAGCTCTTTCACACTCAGCCACCGACTCTTTGTTTGTATCTTTTTGGCCTGTGACTTTTGTAACTGGGACCTCCATCTACTCTCCCATCCAAGGACCATGTTTTCTCTGGTGAATCATCCATCTCCCTCAGGATGACACAGGTCTTCTGCAAGGCCTGCTTCTCCTTAGGCTGAATCAATCTCAATCACATCAATTTTGGAGAATGACACTTCCTTTAGTTCTCCTTTGGGCCAGGCACTGGTTGCTAACTCTTTTAATAGTCTGCATGTCCTGTATATCACCTCTATTCCAGATGAAGTATGGGACAATATAAAGTCAAAAGCTCATTTAATTCTCTCAGTTTAAAAGCCTCTAGCTTTATACCCCTTAATGCTTGAATGCATACAGCATGATGGTGTTATACCTCTCATCAGTGCAGTGCCTACAAACATGGCAAAACAAATTCTGGTCTCAAGCAGAAACTCCTGATAGCTGATGCTAGACTTGCAGTGGTGTAATGAGGCATAGAATTTGCTCCAATATGGTTTTAATACAACTAGAAAGACTCAGGCTATTTATTATGGGAATCATATAAACAAGTCATTCAAACAAAATCCTCCTGATTTTACAGCAGTCTAGACATGTAGCATATTGCAAAGCCATGTCTAAAGGACAGTGTCATTGAAATTTTTATCCTTATTTTCGGTTCAGAGGAGAACTAAGGATAAATGTGGCAGTCTGGCACCTAACATATCATCCCACAGTACCTAAAAGGAGTGTCAGAGTCATCTGAAGAGCCCTTTGATTAATACATGATAAGAAACATTTATTTCATGTTTGCTGTGCTGGGATAACATTGGATCTCTGTGTTTTGCCAAGTTTGCACCCTTTCTGTGGGAACCCTCCTCATTCCAATGAAATGGGATGATAGGAAGCATTTTATTAGAGCTTACTGGAAAAATGTGCCATAAGTGCCAAGGAGCCAGGACTGTTGTCCAGCTGGCTGGAGACAGACAATGCGTAAGTTACAAAAAGTCACAGGATTGCAGGGCTGTGTGGAAATTCCTGTCTCAGCTGGTGCCTGATCTCCAAAATTCATACACCTTCCGTGAAACACATGCAAACCTTCTGTGCCAATCCTAAATAGGAAATATACCATAAGTGTTGCCTTAAGGTCAGTAGGACTTTGAAGAAATGTGTGTGTACGGAATTGATCATGCTCCTGGAAGAGCCCCATGCTCCCGGGGACATAATGGCAGCATGACATAGCATGACACTCCTGCACACTTTCAGGGCACACAGCACATTCCATCCTGTGGGGGTCTGTGAGTTTGCACAGATGGGACAATGTTGTCCCCTCTTCAGACTTTGCATGTTCCTCCCCCCTTATTTTTTTTGTGACTAAGGCTCATCTTGAAATATAAGGCTTAACTCAGAGCTCTCTCAGCACAGTCAATGACATCTGGAAGTAGAAAATGCCTCCCAAATATTTATGAGGTATGTCAGCATTTTCCAGATTACTATTTTTCCCTAGCGTCTAACCTGAAACTTCCTTACTGCATTTTTAACTAATTTTTTTTTGTTTATTCATGAAGATGTTTCAGTAATTAAATTTTATGAGCAATATTCTAAATGAGCATGTAAAATTAATTTCAGGAGACAGCAGACCAAAGAAGAGGACTCCTGTGGAGAGATTTGGAAGAGGAGACTGGGTCTGATGTGTCCTTTTCTGGCACAGGAAATGCCACAGGGGGAAGGAAGGCAGAAATTGTTTGTGGGAGGAGGCAATGGAAACTGCAGGCACTAGTGGATGACTGGCAGGAGTGAGGAACATAACATTAACAGAAGTCACACACTATGTCTGGGTGAGGTGTGTTACTGGGCAAAACATCGACAGAAAGACAAACTGAGATAGAGGGGACATGGTTTCTCAAGCTACTCGGAAGAGGTTTTTGTTGATTGCCAGGATATAAGTATTTTAAATGAAGTTCAGGGTCCACCAAGACCTGTGAGAGTTTAACCATCAACTTCAGCAGGGTTAAAATTTCACTCTTTGTGTTTTGTTTTGTTTTTTTTAAGTGGGTGTGGTAACTTCAGAAAATGTCAAAATACAGGTAGAGTGGTATTAAATCTGTGAATCTGGATTCAGAGCTACATTCCTACTTCACCTCCCTCAAAGAACTGAAGCAAAACAGAGTGGCAATGGATTGAAAAAAGACACAGTCAGATCTAATATAAAAAGCCTTCAGTTAGAAATAATCTAACTCCTTAGTTCTGGAGCCGTGATCTTGCCTGAAACAGGTCATCACTCTAAGTGTGGATCAGGTTTTATTAAATAATAAAGGAGGTAAAAAAAAGACTTTTCTACCAAAGTAGCAAGAAAAATTAGCAGCTGTTTTTCCCTTGTCTTTCTTTTTGTATCTGGTCACTCCCAATTTCCTGTCAATACACTGCAATGATACAATATTGGCTATCACATGTATTTCAGTTTGAACTTTCAAGTTTTCCTTCTCCTCTATATTGTCTGGATATATATTTTATA
>NW_008239110.1:5766325-5768418 GCF_000691975.1 Corvus brachyrhynchos
CACTGACAAATTTAAGTCAAAATTCAGCAAAGTCCCTAAGTGTCTCCTCTCCTGTGAGTCTATAAGATACTGTTGAGTAAATGATAAATGTTTCAGGCCATGACTGAGCTGCAAAAAATGAGTGATGGGATTTTTGGGAGAGGGCAAGAAAAATGGAAAATGTAGAGTATTTTATTTATCTTTGATCTCAAATGTCTTATTTGGAATAAAGAATTTAGTGTTGGTCTTATTTAGTTCTTCCCAAAACAATATGAGGCTAATACTAAAACATAAGAACTCCCAAGAATAAAATGTTGACCTTTCTGTACAATTGTCCTCTCTATTTTGTTTCTGAACACAGTTGCAATTTACAACAAGCTGTAAAGTAGCCTAGCTGTCATGTAAATGACCTTATGCTACTCATATGATCAAAAGTTAGGCAACATTGATGTGTTTCGCAACATGAAGGTGAAAGAAAATCAAGAGAAAGTCTGCATTGAGAGAGGAAGATACACATTGTGAATACAGATCAATGTGTGCAAAGAATTCATTCTAGCATGTAAACTATCTGCAAAAGTTTAGCTGGTGTACAAACAGTCTTACAATGTGTTTGCGTTTTGCAGGCCAACAAACACTCATCATTAAATCAGTGAGGCCAGTCAAGATGTCTGTAACACAGCAAGAGGCACAGCAAAAGCAGCAGCCGCCGACTCCCCTCTCACTGTCTGCAAACATCCCAAACTTTTACAGTGTTCACTCCTAGCAAGCTGCTGGGAAGCACACTATCTTCTGGCCTTAATACCTTTGGCCTAGCAGAGAAGAAATCACCTTCTCGAATGCTGGTACTTTGATCGTTCTCAGAAATGAAGATCAGAGGATGACTAAGGGTCTTAGGAATTAAGTCCTTGCTCTCTTTCTTGCTCATGCAGGCATACAAAATGCACAAAAAGGCACATTTTCATGTATTGGTTATGGATGCAGACACACTTCAATGTGAGATCCTTACAGCAAACAAACTTAACTGACACATTACACAAATGTTTGCTGTGTACAGAACAATCAAGGAAACAGACTCATGTTTATTACTACTGAATCAGCAGCGGCAGTCTAATGGATTAAAAACATCCTCTTTTTTTTTTTTTTTTTCTCACTCCTATTGTGAAAGTGCCAGTGTTGTAAACTCTGCCTGCAAGAGAAGTGGGCGGACATGAAACGATTCATGACCTCCATGATTCGTGAGCTCCCAATCTCTCAGGTTAGGTCTTCTGGCTGCAACCCAAAATCCCAGAACATCAGCTACAGAAATTTGGAGCAATTGGGTTGGGAAAGAAGACAGTAAATGTCTGTTTCCGGTTCACAGGCCCCTGAGCGTCACCACATATTTTGGAAGTCTGTCTGGCTTCCTGACTTTAAGAGTCTCTTGATTTAGAATTCAGGGAGCAGCAGTGAAAGGGGGGGGAAACAAAGGTTATCTAAAAACCTTGAGAATGGTTGGAAAGTTTTTTTTTCTCCTCTGACTTTTAACACTTTTAAAGCCTTCATTTATTAATTTTTTAGAGATATTTATAGTAACTCCTGTCACTATAATGAATTGTGCTTCTTTACACTCATACTCTTCAGATTGGAAGAGATGCCCTAAAACGGGTCTGAACTCTTTACCCTTTCAATTTTCCACTGATATCACTGATATCAGGGCTGAACATCAAGGCCACTCTAAACCCAAAAAAGAAGTTTCAGTTTACACTGAAACAGTATTTTCTTAAATCTGAAAATACAGCTTGTCCTACTTAGACTTAAGTCAGAACTTGTGAAGCTTTTGTACATCTAAATTAATGAATTTGCTCAATCTGATTCAGTCTGTCTGAACATCTGCTTTTAATGTGGGAAGAACAGGATTAAGCAACACTTTACATATTGTTATAAAACTATTTTTAATCTCGCTGTGATAAGGAGCAACACAGCACAGAGGCTTGGCTACCACTCAGAGTGGGGAGAAGTGGTGTGTAATTATGAGGGACTGAACCTGTTCTGGTTCATTAAAATAGCTCAGTTTGGTGAGGAGCTCATAAAAGGAGCATAAACTGTGTTACTGTAATGATCTTGAGAGGGAAAGA
>NW_008239110.1:5768445-5773084 GCF_000691975.1 Corvus brachyrhynchos
AAGCGGAGCATGCAGAGAACTGGCATTACCCATGCTGGAAAGGGTAGTTAGAAAAGGAGAAAAAGATGAAAGGCAAAACCACATATGGCCCTTTTACCATTCTAACCGGTATGGACATTCCTGTCACTCTATGCCAAGTTCTGTGTTGTGGAAGGGGATTTGGGATTTGTGTCTGTTTGGGTGCACGTGATGGGGTTGCCACTTCTGAAACCTCAGCTATATGCTGAATGCTGGTCTTTCTGTTATTGTTGTAATCAGAGTACAGACTGTTCCTTCCTGGGCAAGGACAGCATTCCACATGGGCTCCTCATCAACGTGGCACTATTACCACACCTCAGCAACAAATTCCTACCCACATTTCCATATGTTTTCTCATTCTTGCAAAAGTGGCTCTGGCAGGGTCACACTTCCGGGACCAGGCCTACCGATCCATTTAACTTTCTCTTAATCAGAGCTGACCTCCATACCCTTGGCAGCGTGCCTGGGCAAGCACACAAAGCACAGCCTTCCCTTTTCATCCTGGGCATTTATCAAAGTACACAGATGTTGTTCTTGTCTCTCCTCAGGCCAGTGTTTCTCCCATGCTAACCACCTCTTCCTAGCCCAAGGTGACTCTGCCTGTTGGTGTAGCAGGCAGTGTTGGAAGGACAAGAAAACCTGCCAATGACAAAGGCAGTGAAACACAACCTAAACAAAATAGACTGCTGCCTGTATTGGTGAAGAGAAGGCCTAGTAATTTTTAACTGGTGTTTTTTGATCATCTTGCAATGGTCTTTCAATTATGGCCTCTTGATGCTGGGTCTTGCACTATGACCCAGATGCTGGGTCTTGCACTTCATCACCCCATGAAGAGTGAGTGTTGCGTGCATGGCAAAACTAACCATTGCAAACAAGATTTCCTCAGAAGCTCAAGGTGGAAATGCCTTGTCATAGTCTTTCCTGTGTAATTTTGGGTCTGCCTGCCACAGAGCTATGTCTTCTCTTTGTTCATCAGAGAGTGATGCCGCCAGATAGAAAGGGCAGAGGGTGTTACATCCAGGGAGGTGTGGGGCACCAGAACACTCCTCTTTCACCACAGGCCAAGCCATCACCTGGCACTGGCCATTCCCCAGAGGCAGAACCCGTTGTGCATGTTTGTAGGGTTTAGCTTCACTCACTGCAGCGTACATCTGACAGTCATAGGAGGAGAAAACATTTGGATGCATCACCTTCATCACTTCCACTGAAAAATCTCAGGGAAAGGTAAGGCAAGTAATGGAAAATATTCCCACTGCCACAGGCAGTTCATGTGCCTAGGGCACTTGTGAAACATTTTGCTATTCCAAAATCTGGGATGCTAATCTCAGAAGACAGGGCTGCTGTAACTTTTGCAATTCCACATCAAAAAAGTTAAGTTCTGGCAAGTGAGAATTTTTTTTTGCCAACTGAAAGTTTCAAGCTCTTTTGTGTGAAGAATATTTGGTTGACAGAGAAGTAATTCCTTGTCCCTGAGAATCTAAATCCCTGGCCTTGTGGCTATACATGGAGATCATGCTCAGTCTTCCTGGTTGCTTGTCCCTCTATTCTACACTGAAAATACTGACAACAATGAAATATCTTGTAACTCACTTAATCAAGATTCTGAATTTTGTACTATTCTTATTTATTTTAGTGTGAGTCCATATTTAGTAGTGGAGGAAAGATACAAGACGTTTAGGGGTCTCGCTCCAGTGCAGGTGCCCTGCTGTCCATTGAGGTCATCTAAAAGGAGGAGCCTAGAGATGAAAAAATCTCTAGGGTATCTGGGCCCCCTTCCAGATTTGCAGGGGGACAACAGAAATTGCCTTTTGTAGCTCTGTCATTTATTTTAGAGGCCTGTGTTGCATGTTTGCTCCTTGGCAGGATGAGAGCTACGAAGTGAATGAATATACTTCAACCACAAATGAGCAAGCAAATGGAAGGAAGTGCTGTTAAAAAAAATGCTTTCAGTGACTTATTCAAGTTACAAGAATGGCAAGAGGCATTTTCTAGGAAGGAAGAGAATTTCTAAATTGTTTTATGCAAGATGGTCTATTTTATGACTTCATTCTGAAGAAAAAGTTAAGAGGTAACTACTGTGAACAGAATAGCTCTGGCAGAGCATGAACACTCCAGGGCTTGCTTTCTTTCAGAAAGAACATGTCATATCACCATGATCATCCTCTGTTGCAACATCACAACATTTAATACCAAGATTGTATTGCTGTTGTCTGTAAGTCCACTTAGTCTCTTGGGTTTTTTTCCCAGTGTGACCTCATTCTACTGAGGGACAGCCAACTACTTCTCCCCACTTCTGTGGGCAACAACCATCTGCATGTATGGCTTGTTTCCTCATTAGTCTTTCATGTTGAACATTTCTCTGCTTGGTGAAATACTATGCCTGATGCCAGAAGAGGAGCTGAATAAAAAGCTCTTACTGTGAGCTAGCAAGTCACTTACAGTCATTAGTCACTGAGCACCTTCTTCTGGATTAAATAACACAAAATATGACCTAATCAAATCCTCCTTATTATCTCAGTGCAACAGCAAAAATGGGCCTAAATTTGAACTTGGGATTCCAACTCCAGTTTTGGATTTACATAATAATCAGGCTTCCAATTTATATCTCATAATGAGCACAACTCAATGTATTCTGTATTTTGAAACTCACATTAAAGAATACTGAAATCCAAAGCCTTAGTTCTTACTATTTTATAATGACCATATTTGGGTTCAGGGTCAGACTTCTGTCTCACCTCTCTGAATCACGTAATGTACACATTTCCTTTATAAACATTAACTTTTACTGAATGAAAAGCCACTACTAGAGAGCTGGATTTGACTATTATCACACATAATAATTAAACCTCTTTATTGTACTTACTGCTTTAGACTTGGGTCAAACCAGCTAGGAAACTTCTCTTGTTTTAAATTCTCATCTAGAGATGAGCCAGCTTATTACCAGTAATAACTGTATATGAAGGAATGAGCCATGCCATGGGGGCAATTCAGGCCTCACTGGTAAAGTAGGTAGGTAGGTAGATTTGACTAAGAGTGGATTTTCTATCAATTGCACAGTAGCACCAGTGTTACTTTCTCTAGCAGCAAAGAGAGGACAGCTGGAATGAAATGCTGGCATGTGTGATCTACAGGCTTAAAATCAGGTAAGTAATCTTTTTAATACATCTGACTGCTGACACGTTTGATTACATCCATAGGATGGGCTGTACATTGGTACTGAGCAGGTACAGGAGTGCACCACTGTGCTCTGTGTCCCATTCTTGCAGGGAGTTTTGTAATGTTGCCTGGTCACTCTCTCCTTGTCTACAAAGCAAATATTCAGGGTGGGGAGGGGAAGAAGAGTTTTCATTTGTGAGTGCAAAAAGGTGAGGAAAAGAAACCAGCTTGCTGTGAAAGCTGAAACATGCTATGCAAATATATAGCAAATAAACTCATTATTTTCCGCTAGCAATATAGTATGTGTTGCTTACAGATAACTTGTATTCTTTGTTGCTGTGCTCCTCCTAACAGCTGCATGTGTGTGTCACAAAATGTTCTCCTAAAAGTACTTGCTCACTATCATGGAGGTTCAACTCTCTGTAAGGAGGCAGTTCACCCACCCACTTTTTGGATTAACAGAAGGAACAAAAAAAATGAAGACAGAAGCAAAGAAGAAGTGAATTATTTAAGGATGAACAAATACATAAAGATCAATATTAAGTTAATGTCAGAATGTTATTAAGGGAGCATAGTGGAGTAACACAGTGCCTTATGTCAGCAATGAGCTCTTGGAGGAGAGATCCCTGCTCCCCCCACCCCCCATGGAACAATTAACTACTCTTGCGTTAGAGAGGAGTGCTGGAGCTTCTTCCCACTTCTTCACACAAACACAGCACTTTCTCTGCCTCTGCAAAATGTTTCAAATGCCTTTTTTTTCCCCTTTCTGTTTCTAATCTTTTCCTGGATTACTGAATGTACAGTGAAACTTCTTATCTCATGCAGGAATTATGTTTATAGCAGAAAAGGAACTTAGGGACTGAATGCCTCAGGGACTTGGATGATGGGATGTAGAGACTTTTATCTGAGGTTGCTTTCTTGAATCAGGCCCAAGTTGGTAGTGACCTAAAATTGCCTCAGCCTAATGACTGTTTGGTCTCCACTGTGAAATGTGTTTGGTGGTCTCAGTTTAATTCCTGGTAAATACTTGTTTGCGCACTAAATTAATTCCATAACTGGTATCCACGTTGGCAGTCTCACAGAGAGGTCAAGGGTTTGATGGGAACTGGGACTGAGCTATTCTTTCATGCTGCGAGCTGGTCCCTTCTAGACATGTGAACTGAAGAAGCAGTGCAATTTGCACTGGGCCAAGGTCTGATTGCTAATCTGCTTCCTTTTGAGACCATAAATTGCAAGATACTAAGTCTGAAAAATTACTTTGATTCAAAATAAAGTTTCAATCATACAGGGTTCTTTTAATATGATGAAAGCCAAGGTGTCTTCAGAAATTTTAGACAATAAAGGGTTAACCCATGTCAGGACATAGTCTGACTAGCATAGTTGATGGTATATATCTGGATGCAGATACAGTGCACGAACAGTTTCATTCACATAAATAATATCTGTCACCCCTCCCCTCTTTCCC
>NW_008239110.1:5773235-5782878 GCF_000691975.1 Corvus brachyrhynchos
CCCTTCACCCTACTGCTCATTTCTGGTCTCTCAGTTTTACTGGCAATGGTAGTCATGTGAATATATGAGGTATCAGACCAGGGAGATCTATAGGTTACAGAAAATGAACTAGCAAAAATAAGTACATGTTAAAGAAAACTAAATAAGATTGTTTGCTGTACTCAGCCAGTGCAAGAAGTTGTTTTTTCTTAATTTAAAAGCCTTCTGTTTTCCCACACATTTACAAATTTAAGATCCTGCAGACTGCTGTGAATAGCAGCCAAAGTGAAAAGAAAATTAGTATTTCATCAATTATTTTCACACATTTTCAAAAGTATGTTGAGGACATGTTTCTACAAGTGTGCATTTGAAACTGATATGAGCCAGAGGTCAGTAAAAATTCAGTTGTCAGATGGCAATTTTTCAGTCGCAGATTCACACAAAAATTCATTAGGACCCTCCTGCCAGATTGCACTGGCAGAACTTACAGTAAACCTTATGTTGTCTGTCAAATTGGCACAACAAAATGCAACCATGGGCATTTTTAGTCTGCTTGTCATGTAAGTCCAAAAATGGGTTTAAGCACTGGAAATAACATCTGCTACATGCACGGTCTTAGAGTGTGATAAGATGTAAAGTGCAGAAAGAAATACAGATTGTTTGCTGTCACGCAGCAGATACAGACAGTTAAGCTCCAGACCTGAAAGTGAGGTTTGACCACAGCTCCAGCCTATGCATGCAAGCTCTTCAACAATTATTAGCGTAAATTGTATTAAATCCGCTCCCGCCAGCTGTTTAGGATTTTCAAGACAAGTCTCTTACTGTGTAGTTATAGCATTTACCACTGTAATTTTTAATTACAGGCTCTCATATTAACTGGAGCCACATGATATTATCATGGTTGAAGTGAATAACAACAGTGCTGTTGGAAATCTGTAAGACTGTATGCCACCATCTGAAAATACTGAGCTGTAATTAATTTTACAACAACGTAGGTGGAATCAGTGTTTTCCTATATACTTTCATGTTTGTACATATATTGTGTTTAAATATTTTACAAAATATATGTAAGTTATCTGGAATTATTTTCCAAACACACTGTGTTTCTGAATTTTAAAGATGTTACTTCGCAGTAGACGTTGCAAATAACGTAGAAGCCACAAGTGTGTATTGTAAGTATACATGTCCATGTGATAAAAGGACAGCATTTGCAATACCATGCTCTTTTTTTTCTTAATGGATGAACTAGGAATCAATAGTTGTTTTTCTGCCTTGCAATTTTATTTTTCTGAGGTGAGTTCTGATGTAATTTCCTTTAAAATGTAGAATTGAGAATGTGTTAGTTCATGTGTGTAAAAAGATCATAAAATTTGCATCACTGCAGGCACTCAGATGCACAGAAAGTGCTAGTGGACAAAAGGAAACAAAGGAGACCTAAACGCAGCCAGCCATATGATAAACCAGATTTTATGAATGTGCTTGTTTGTATCTAAGGAAGAACTGGTCTGCCTTGAAGCTTGTCTGGTTTTCCCCAGTTTTTGTAATAAAAGATATTACCCACTTTATTTCTAAAAGCACATTCCATTATTGAAATGGCCAGAATGGCCTAAAAAAACCCCAAACCTTCTTTCAAGTCCATGTGATCTTGGTATGTAATGTCTTCTTAACTGGACTTTTGCAGAACCGATTCCTCACCAGTCCTCTGCTTTTCAGAAAAAGCCCATAGGTGTAAACTCAAGCTTCTAGCACAGCTGCACCTGGGAACACAGCACAGCTGTCAGCTGGGGAAGAAGGGAAATTTTCAGTTTGCAAAGGTAAAAGCATGATTTCATCTCCCTTCTCTGCTTCTGAGAAAGTGTAAGGGTGATCCTGCGCTGCCCTCGCTCCTTCCAGGCAAATCTCCATGCATTTGATGAGAGCTGTATACACGAGCTACAAGGAACGCATGGCCCAGCTCGGCAATTATCTTTTTAACTTACAAGAGTAACTGCCAAGAAGCTGGTAGTGATTACACATTTCCCCACTCCTTGCATGCAGCTGCACTGGAAAGAAAGAGCATAACAACTCTGTCTTCAGTTTGCACGTGGGCAGTCTGTTCCTGAACCTTCTAAGACCCAAAAACTTTGTTGTACCAGTTAACTGTACACTGACTTAAAAAAAACTTGCAATGGGAAAAGGAGCAGGTCCTGGGTCATCAGAATTTTAGGAGGTAATTTTCAAGCTGCTGCCAGAGCAAGACAATGTGTCTTAATAAAAGTTTCATCTCTGCAGAGTAGCTGAGAACAAAATCAATCTGTTTCCCAGCATTGTTTTGCTTTTCTTCAGTGCTCACACAATGCAAACCCGTCAGTACCGCTCTGGTGGCAGTTTCCATGAAGCTGATTTTCTATAAATCTGAGTATACACTGTGCTAAATTGTTCCTTCTCCTGCATCGCCTTGCAGAGTGGTATTACTCAACACAGTATAAAATTCTTAGTCACTGCTATCACTGGACTTTCTGTGGCACAGACCCAGTTTTCTGTGCTGCATTCCTCATTTTATAGAACAAACTGGAGCTTGTTTTTGTTTGAAGAGCATTGACCAACATCCTGAACTGCCCATTAGGGTCAAGCGTGGAGCATTTCACCACCTCCCATTTCTCTGGGCTACACTGTGTACCATCATTGAGTTTGTACTTGCAGGAAACTGAGTCATACACTCTTTGATACACCACAGTTGACAGCTGATGGACATTCAAAGACTGAAGCAGGGCTTTGCAGTTCTGTCCTGTGATATATTACCTCTCCAGAGGAAACAAGGTGATTTTCAATCTCAGGTTTATTATGGCATTGAATTTCTACCCTCTACTTTAATTAATGATGTACAGTTCTCCCATCTGATCTGATTGGTCCTCACTGGCCAACCATTTAAACACATTCTATCACTACAAATTAAAGTAAGAACTGGAAATTAGGGGAAGAAGATAAGAGAGTAGGAAAGCCAGCCAAGATTTCAGTGAGGTATGCAAAGCAAGACCCTCTCAGCACTCTCATCCAAATGCCCAAAGACCACCATGTGGAACAGCCTGGACAGCCTAGTAGAGGCAGGGTGATGACAGGAAGGGTAGGATGGAGAGGTGTCTTTTGTAAGTTTGCAGAGGACTTATGCCAGTCACTGTTAGGCCCATGGGTGACCATTTCCTGGAGCTAAAGGTTCAGGAGGGTTTTTAAATCCTGCCAGCACATAACCAGAACAAGCAGGGCATTTTATGCACTAACTCTTTGGTGAGGCTCTGAGAGGAGCGTGCCCCTTGTGGCAGGAGTTCTAGGGGTAGCTTACCTCCTTTTCCCCACAATGTCAGGCTTCCATGTGGGGGACTTCTGCACCTGATAACTTATCAATTTTGATGGACTTGGGACACTGCATTACAGATACACTCTAGATTATCCTTCCTATTGGATTAACCTGTGGCTTAATTAAGCACGACAAAGTTGCTATAGCAGAGTACCTGAAATAGTTCACACTCTCATCATGGTGTACTGGGCTTGGCACATCTACACCACCCACGCCAAAAACAGGCTATTGATGACAAAACCTGAAAGTCACCACAAGCCTTTCATAATCTAAATTACAGAGACAGTGTCTGAGCAGCAATCACATGGCAAAGATTCTCTCTGCATGTTCAAAACCAGTTAGCCTGTGCAATCAGGCAGAAAGGTCAGGAGATGGACAGGGTCATACCACCTGCAAATTTGCTGGGTTTTAATCCTCTCATTAACATGGGCTGAGAAGGTGGTATCCCATAACATGAAATGGCTGTAGTCCTAAAATCACAGGCATGTAAAATTTTTCCCTCCAAACTACAAGCTTGTCTTCCTTTGTATAGCATCATAGGCTGGGATTCGAGTTGTATTAACACATTGATATCCACCAACAGTGGTGGTGGTTGGACTTGACCTTAAATTTCTACCTTTATGCTTCCATTATTCTATGGCAAACTCACTGATCATTCCTCACCAGATTTACTTATTAATGTCAAAGCAAGACTTCCCCATGACTCCCCTAATTCTTGGGCTGTCTTGTGAGCCTGACTTAATCTCGTACCAAATTTCCTACCCCTTAAACGTCTTTCTCTTACTTTTTGCCTGGTTGGTTGAAAATTACAGGCTGTTTCCCTCCTTGATTTCCTGGCAATTTGAAAAAAAATGAGAGCTCCCAAGGAGCGCACTCAGTGTGTTCACTTACACTTCTGTGTGTGAGTGCACAAGTGTGTATGTGTATGTGTATGTGTATGTGTGTCCACAAGGTTCCTCTCGCTCTGTTTCCAGGGTGAAGTCTGTATGCCTCTTGTGATCCACAGTGCACTCATTCTACCTGACATCATCACACCTGAGATGTGATTGCCCTGTGAAAGCTCCAATTGAGAGAAATCGGAAAAGAACAAATACAACAAGAGTTGCTTACAGGACCCCAAAGTTATGTGATCAGCTAAAGAAGCAGAGATGTTTGCTTAGTCACTAACACTGAGTGAAATGCAAGCAGGTAATGTCATTTCTTTAGATAAGGTGCTGGGCATCAAAAGAATTTGGACTTTTTTCCATTGAGCACATAGCAGTAAATGAGGTAACTTGTGAAAAGTGTTTGAGAAGGCAGAATTTTGAGAAGGCAATATTTGTTGTATCTTGCAGGTGAGGGTTAATGGGTCAGGTTTCTTTAGCTGGTTAAAATGATTCATCAGGAGGAACAATTCTGTCTTGATTTGAAAGACAACTCCTAAATATTCACATCTACAAAAACAGGGAATACTCAAAGAGCTAAACTTCACATCTGGTCTCTACAGAACCAAAATTCGCAGTAACTGTGCACACCTATTTACTAGAAATTCAGTATCTGTTTCTTACAACTGTGGGTTGTGGTCCTCTCAAATAGAAATAGTTACTCTAGCTATTTAGTTTTAAGTTGACTTGCTTTGCAGTTATAGAATATCCTGATTTAACAGTAGGGCAAAGGTTGTTTTTCTTCTCTACTAGTGAAATTTTCTTTTCATTCTCTGCCCTTTTTTTAATGGGCAAGACAGAAAAAAAACCCAGTGATGACAATTGTTGAGGGACTTGAGTAAGGAAAATCTGAAGCAGCACTAGAGGAATTTTAATAATCATCTGTATCATCTGTAAACTTGGAATCTCTATTTAGAGTAATAAATGATTACTGTGTGAAAACATCAGAATTGTGTGGACTTAGATAACAAATACTTGATTTTTTAAAATTCATTTGCTTTCATTTGTTAGCAGTTCTCATTTCTTACAAAACTGCAAAACAGAATAATTGCTCTGCTGTTTTGCTAGAAAATTTGGAACATTTTAAACCAAATGTAGTAGGTTTAATTTAATTTAAATGAGTTTTTCTCTTATTCATTTAATATTCACTGCAGTTTTATGAAGAGAACTACCTTCTTCAGTGCCTGTGTCTATCTTATACACCTATTTATATCTTTAGTAGAAACTCCTAATTCAATACTAGTTTAAGTGTAAAGGCATCTCATTGCTTTTTAAACTTGTTAAAGTTTCAGATTATCTTAAATTTAGTTTAAAGCATTCAGGCTCTTTGATATCAACCAAACCTGAGTCTTCCACAAAATGAAAAGTATCTCTATTTAATTGTAAAAATTCTTCAGACCACAGAGCTGGTGAATCCACCTTGGTTTCATCTCTGAATAAGAAATCCTTGATATTTGTAATGGCTCAGGAAAAAGACCCTAGCAAACTTCTTTTTTTTACCCAATCTATCCATTCTCTTCCCTCACACATTTTAAAACAAGTCAGGCACATACAGGTGAGAGTGCTGCAAAACACATGGGCTGTGTGTGAGTATATGATGCAGTGGGACACTGTGACTTAGAGCACTGCTCCTGGTCAAAGCCTCCTCTTGGCAAAGAATGGGAACGGATCCTGCAGAACCGTTCTGGGGGATGGCTGGGATTGGAGACACTTTGGTTTGCACTGGCAGCAACAGAATCATTGCTTGCAACACGGCGATGACGTGTGCATGGCTTTGGCCAGTTTCACTTAGAGCTTTCATGTTCACACAATACTGAAACCCGAAGCACAAACAGTGGAGGGGGTGTCCCACAGTGAGCACACCAGGCCCATTTTCCAAAGCCTGTGCAAACTGCAGCTGGTGGGTTTTGCACAGCCTTACCTGATCAATCATGCTACAAAGCCAGCTAGCACATTTTACGCTTATGAGCTCAGGCTTCCAACAGGGCTGCAACAAGTGCCTCAAAAATACCACCTTGCACTCCTCTGACACAGGAGGCAGCTCTAACAATATCCACAATAAACTCTTCAGAGAGCCCTCAGCAGAGGCTTAGACTGCCTGTACGCCGTGCATAACTCATTAAAAATGCAATGGGATTTGGGTGGCGTGGAGTTTTTGTACTGCTTAAAGTCATGGGATGAATTTCACTGCAACGCAATCTAAAATGACCACACAACTGGCTTGAACTACAGCTGTGTGCAAATTGTGACCCTGCTACCAGCACGGATTTAGATGTCAGCATCTTTTGTGAGGCTGGTTTAATTGTGTCATGGCCACTATTTGCAAATGGAGCAGTCAAAATATTCGAGGGAAAAGATTTCCTGAAAAAATCTGAAGTGCTACAGCATGCTGCCGAAAAGTCACTTTTTTTTTTTAGTGATTTTAAAGGACAAATATAAAAACTACATGCTAGTGCAGGTTGAGATTGAGAAATGCAGAAGATGCCCAACTCGTGATTCTGCTACTTAAAAAATAGAGTTCTGTTTCAATTATATATACTGTCATTTTTCACACTGGAAATAACTGCTCCTTGGAAATTTTGACAGAGGGGAACTTGTTGGACTTAATATTGACTTGAATTGTCACTTGAAAAGGAAACTTAGGAAGATACCATTTCACAGAGAATCATTTCTCCATTTATGAGCACGAGATAGAACAGGATTTAATGAATCACTGACTTGTGATTCTATTCCACCAAAAATTATCTATTTTCCTTCCACTTCTCCTCTCTCCAGGGAAAGAGCAAGATATCATGTGAGGTTTTTCAATTGCATGGAGAATCTGGTTTTTACCATTGTAGGTTTGCAGGTCAGTGGTATATTACTGGTTAACATTCACTGTCAAGTTATATTACAGCAGCTACATTAACTAGTGCCAAAGCACTAATCTGAAGTAAATTAACAATTGCTACTAAGGTATGTTTCATTCTAATCCTTAAATAATTCACCTGCCTTTGATGTAAATAAAGTGGCTTAGAGAAGTAGCATTTGATGGACAAAAACCTCAGACGCCAGCAACAACATGAAGAGCTCCTGCTTATAGCAGTTAACAGCTGCAAAGCTAAGTGCAACAATAAAATGTATTAGTTAAAGAGATGTATATATATTTAAGCGTACTTAGATTTTATTACTAAAATGTATAATGCAATACACTGCAAAATTTAAGTGGTAGGGCTTTTTATTACCTTCTCAAGTGTTCAGAAAGAACACAGTGGAGAATGAGGGATAATACACTGCATTTTTGTGGGCAGCACCCACATGTTCATATTTCCCAATGTTTTTTTCTTTATGGGAAAAAAAGAATGCACTGGGCAACAACTTGTTTTTTTCCCATGTAAAAATCATGTGCCAGTGATTCACTAATTCCTATTTTTTCTTGTGCTCATAAACGGGCAGAGGAATGACTGTCAATGAAATTATTAAAGGATGGAGAATACTTCAGAGAGTCAACATTCCATGATATATTTAAGATAAGACAGATTCAAACAGGTCACTGGTTTGCAATTGCACAACTGTCTGGAATTTTTGGATGTAGTTCATTTCATTACAGTCTCCTGAAATTCTGACTTACACACTCTTAGGAGCAAAAGCGTTTGATGAGCTGACATTACAGTCACTCCCAAATGTTAAAAAAGCATGAGTCAGGGAAATCTAGGGAATGGCTTTAAGAAAACCGTATGCTCTTTTATTTGTTTTCTTATTTCTGAGCCATTAGGGTGCACTCCCTCCACACTTTCTGGCTTTCCACTGCACCAGTGAAAGATAGAAATGTAAACTGATTAAAAACACAGATGAAGAGCCCCATACAACAATATGGCTCTGGGATTTGGATTCACAATAAAACTAGCAGTGTATCCTGTATAATTGTGTGGAAAAATCCACTCCCTCCACCTGTATTTTTATGTCATGTCTTGTCTTCCCTTCAAACATTTGAGTGGTCAAATTTTATTTCTATGTGTCTTCACAGCAAGTCAGTGGTGAGTTTATACCCTGGAATATCAATCAGTGGAAATTACAGATCCATCATCTCAGAGAGAAGGAAGGCTGCTAGGGATTTTAAGACATAATCAAAGTCATTCCCTGCACTAAAGTAGCCAAAAAATCAGAACTATGAATTAAGTATTTACTCAGTCAATATTTCTTTCAAAACCATTTTTTTTCTAATTTCTAATCTGTGTGGTGAAAAAATGTCAAGATGAAAAAGAAGTGAAAAAATTAAGGTCATTTCCCCCCCTACAAATAAAACCTTTTCTCATTTATTTAAATAACAGATTTTCTTAGGCCTAATTATAAAGATTTTTGTTTTGGGTTGGTTTGGTTTTTTTTGTTTTGTTTTGTTTATAACAGTAGTACTAAAACAGTGTGGGAAGAGAAAGGAATCCCTGTGATTTATATAGCTAGTTCCAGTTAAGCCAGATAAAACTTCAAATATCAATAGTGAGTAGTGCACTTTAATATCCGTCCACCCAAGTAAATCTTCTTGAAAAGCTTTAACAAAGAAAAAAAAAAAAAAAGACAAAGTCAACACAAGTTATGAATTCCACAAAATCATCACTTCTGTTCAAATTAAATGCAAAATCCTCAAACAAAAAGCAGTCAAGATCATGCACTTTCTTGAGGCAGCTAGCAGGCTGTTAGATGTTTCCTATGGATTATGCCCTGTACGGAAACAGCTCACATGAGAAATAGATGAACTTCATAGTTGGTTCTTGTGCATCAGCTCAGTTCTGCATCTGTATCTCTGACCTGATGAAGCTTTTCTCATGGAGGTTTGGAGCATCTTCCCCACTAGATGATGTTTAAGAATAGTTGTATTTACTGAGAATCTCCTTCACCTTTAATCTTTTCTCTTTCCTGTGCAGATCTTTAGGAAAGCTGCTAATTAAAGTTCCATTAACTTTTGAGTTCTGTGTGATGCAGATCAAATCTATAACATTTTTCAAACTGCTACTTTGATTCAATAAGCAATTCAAGAGAGTGCCGATACTGAGTGGCAGTGCTCTGCTAGTTTCTCCTAGCAATTTTCTGTGTGGCAACAGTAGAAAATGAAGGGGTAAAGCACTATAAAGTGATCCACTAAGAATAATTTAAACTTTTGGAAAATCTGGACCACAGGGGTTGTTTAGAACAGAGCCTTGCAGGGACTGTGCTAGGTGTGAACACCCTTTGGTGGTCTGCTCCTCCTTTCATGTAAAGAAGAACAGCTTAGTAAGGGAAAAACTTATGTGAAATGGGCTTTAGTGAAGAACAGCTGTTATGATATTTGGGAGGGTGCTTGGAAGCAGAGAAAGAAATGGTACAGTCAGTTAAACGAGAACATGCTGAGTGATGGAGAGAGAAATACAGAGATTTAACAAGAGAGCAGGAA
>NW_008239110.1:5782899-5798516 GCF_000691975.1 Corvus brachyrhynchos
GAATGGATGTTGTGAAGGCTATGGTTAAGCTGTTATGTTTCCCACCCAGCAAAAAATCAAGCACTGAGCTTTCACCCAAGCCTGTCACAGATGTACTTTGCGAATTTGTGAGGGCCAGATAATCTCTCCATCTTTCTGGTTCTCCATCTATCAGTCGGGAATAAAGTGCTCCTATTAACTGGTTGCTACAGGATTCTCCCCACTCTCCCATTCCTTGGAGTTGTTCAAATACCATGGTATTGATAATCCTGCCTCTATCAGTAGATCAAAAATAATATGCAAGACAAAATGTAGGTCAAAAAATGTCTGAATACGTTTTGAAAATTTTCAGACTTTGTATTCTATTTTTATGTAATACCTATCACTATGATATCAGACCACCTTCTAATAGTTACATAAGCAAGATAACTAA
Source organism: Corvus brachyrhynchos (assembly GCF_000691975.1). Lineage (NCBI taxonomy): Eukaryota > Metazoa > Chordata > Aves > Passeriformes > Corvidae > Corvus > Corvus brachyrhynchos. The sequence goes on from NW_008239110.1 coordinate 5,783,312, forward strand.
TATCTGTCATATTAAGTCCTTTCTCCTCCCAGGGGAAAATTTTGGGGGTTTAAAATATATATTTATATCTTCTTTGGTGTGATTTTAGTATTAACAACTGGGTCAAAGACGATTGCTTGCACTAAGAGCAGAGGTACAAACACCTTGAGAGCCAAAATTCTGCAAGAGGTGATTCCACAAGCTTGGACTAAGGCACTAAGAAAGACCTGTCTCAGCACAGCCTATTGGCATAATCAGCATTTACCCTTTTTAAAGCAGCCAGCATTTCTTTTTCAGAACTACTATAGGTTTCCACTCACAACACTCTCTAGCATGAATAAAGATCACACTTTCCATGTTACACAATATTTGCTGCTGTGGAGAGGTATTTCCAGGCAGCATTACAGCTACTGACCTTCATCCATGGGCACTACCTTTTTTATCTAGGAGTTAGACAGGACAAAACTGGTGGATACTGTATAAGCATTTAATAACCATCACTTCTGAGAGAGAAAAAAGAGGAAAATAACAAGAAGATGTGCACAGACTTTTTTCATGTAATTGCTCAATTTTTATTTGGTTTGACTGGATTGAGAGCTTTGTTATAAATCACTGTACACTTGTCATTGGAAAAGCTTCACCCAAAATGTGGCCCGAAGAGCATTTAAAAAGTTTAACAATTATCTCTGGGCATAAGGATGTTGCCTCTCACCAAGGTTATTAATAATATATTATCTGAAAAAAGTAACACAGTAGAGTAACTTTCAGGTTTTACAACGATTTGTAGGTAGCTGAAGTATCCATGATAAAGGGAAGGGAGGCAGGCAAGAAAGGAGATGCTCAGAGGGCAAGGTTGACTGCTACCCTCCCTTCTCTGCGTTCTGTTTCTAATGTGATCCAGTCCCCAATTAAAATGTTGTGCTTGTTCCAAGTAAGTTTTTATTAAGAAAACAAAACCACCGAAGAGGAGGTTGTGCAAACTGTCTGGAGCTCCAGAAAAGCAATGACTTACACACATATGTAGTGGACAAGCGCAGAGGTTTTATTCACCCATCTTCTGGCACGTCCCAGTGCACGCTAACTTTCCCTTGGGGAATTGTCATTTTCCATTGGCAAAGTTGGGGCTGGAAAACAAAACAGCATTTACAGAAACAGACATGCCAGTGCATCACGCAATTTTTTGGGCTTTCTTGCAAGGTTTTTAAGAGAACAGAATATAGAGAATGTGTTTTAATAGGTAACTGTCACTGATTAAGGTTTTTTTATTCTTTTTGTAGCCTGGGTTAGTGAATATTCAAACTGATTTATTGTTCCCCTTCTTGCTATTGTTTCTACTGAAGTTAATGTGCTGATCTTAGAAAAAACACTATATTACAGAATTTTAAGTCCAAAAATAAAAGGCGGTAATAAAGCTCCTTATTTTTATGCACCAGCCAGAGCAACCTTCTTTCATTGTGTATCACGCATTTAATTGGCTGAGGTCCTGGCCTGGTACAAAGGAAAAGGAGAAATGAGTTCTCTGTCTGAATCCTCATTCATCGTACCATGTTTTCCAGAGGACAGTGGTGGCTTGCCTCTGCAGCACATGAGCTGGGGCCATACGCTCTCTGAAGTCATCTCTATCCAGAGCTTCTGCCAACAAGAGGGCTTTTTTTCTTTTTTTCTCTTTGTTTCACAAGGGCAGGCACATCTCAGTTTAGATTTCTTTACCACAGGGAAGGAATATTGTAAGTGTCCTTTTCAGGATTTTGCTCCTGCACACCTTTCTCTCTGAGTAACCTTATGTCAGTATTTTAAGACTGATGTGAACATAACCATCACATGCCTACTTTTTAAAATCAGTGAGTTGAGAAGGTAGGTAACCATTCCAACACCTTCTGTAAAATAGTGTTGGCATTGAATGAATACTAACAGCAAAATAGGAGTGAGATCTGCCAACATGCTTACTGGCTCTCTTACATGCTGGATTCAGACCTCACCAATACTCTGATGTTTCTAAATGAAGGTGGATTTATTCTTTTATTCTTCAGAGCAAAATCTATTCTAGGTTGGTGCAGATAAAAGAAATCTTAGAGGCCAAATATTTGGTATTCTGTCCAAAACTGAGCTACCTACTCACTTCAATGAGCAAAACTTATGGCTTTTTCAAACTGAAAAGTGAGAAATGTCATTATGTCTTACAACCTCCCACATCAAATATTTCTACTTGAATTTTTTGTATGATCTGTACAGGGATTTTATTCATTGCAGAGCTGGTCACTCAAAGGGATTGCAGAAATAAGCTTTTAAGGTGACTGCCCCAAGGCCAAGCTGTCTTTTATGTGGGAGACATCAGTATTTCCTTGTGCAAGCAGTCTCTACAGATGCAGTCCCCTGTGCTGCATAGACCAGTAAGATCCATTTCTACATGATAAAGGAGAAAACAGTTGTTTGGCAGTACCTTACTATCCAATCCTAGAAATCAATTCTGAAAGCAGTAAAATGACAAACACTGCAGCATGGTTCTATGAAGTACTCCAATAGCCCCTTTGCTGCTGACCATTTAGGTCACATATCATAGGCAACCATTGAGTTTTTTCATACTGAATCATTAATGTTGTGTTACTGTATTTTCTCTGCTTGTCTACTTGGTACTGAGTGTTAATCAGCCTGGTTCACAAAGCAGGACATGTCACCTATATGAGTTCTTGTCATAAAAGTCAGACGTGTTTACTCTAAAGATATTCCGTTAATCACATGTACACTCGCAAGTTTGTAAAGAGTGAACAAAGGGTCTTTAGTGGCTTGTTCTAGCTAGTGAAGCTGATTTCTTGCTAAAAAGACTGTGAAGCTATATAGTGTTAGTTTTATGGTTGAATAGCTTCTAAAACCCAAGACTATTAAGATATCCAGTTACTGCTTTCCATAGAAAACCTTTTTCCTTCACTAGCTCTGTGTGTGAGATGATTAGTATGCTTTGTATCATAGTTGCAACAGAGAAAAGCAGAACTGTGTATTAGAAGTCTGTTTAGTCAGTGTGGAAAGGAGGGCTGGATTAGACGGATCTTTGTAGGTCCCTTCCAGCCCAAACTCTTCTGCATTGCGTGCTGCAAGGGTGCACACCTGACTGACACCAACTCACTGGTTACACCTGGCATAACAATTCCTTGCAGAATTGCACAGAATGGCACATTCACAAATGAGGGTGAGTGGGCTTGTTGCAGGTAGCAAGGCTTTACAGTGTGTTGTGAACTCTCAGTGCTGCATGAATCCCAAAGCTGACCTGTGGAAACTTTCAGTGGGAAAGACCATCCGACTTGGCTGCCAGTTCTTCAGACAGATTGTAACTCTGACTAATCTCTGCAGTACACTGAGTCCAAGTGGAGCTCAATTCATACAGATTCTACTGACCCAGTTTGGAGTAAATCTTCAGGTAGTTCAGAGAGGGAACAAAGTCAGTATCGTATGTGCAATCTGCCCTGTGCAAACATATCACTTGCATTGGCAGGTTAGAATGTGGCTGGTGCCTTTTATTTTTTTTTGGAAGAGACACTATTTTAATGGGTCATGAATAGATATTCCAGCCTGATTTTATGAGGTTCTATCACAGTTCAGGGAAAAAAAAATAATAAAAAGACCACTTTTTTCTCCCCCAGAAGTTCAGAAGGCTCATTTGAAACTAATTTTAATTATAAATTTCCAAGGAACTAAAGTATGTTAGAGGTGGAGATGACAAAATCTGCTGCAAACACCACTTTTACTCTGGATCACCCTGTTTTGCTCCTCTATAATATGCTCCAAAAGAAACTGGGCTAATAGCTACAAAATCTAGGGTGAGGCATCCATAACCTCTTCCCGAATCCATTATAGCTTTGCACAGACACCTAGGTTTAGCAAGCTCTAGAGCTTGCTGCAAAGTAAAGGCAAGAAAAAGTCTAAATAAAATGTGGAAAGTTCCAGCAAGTTAGAAGAAATAGTAATTATTATGGTGGTCTGAATTGTCATACATCACTGACATACATCTCTGTAACTTCTCTGAAGACCGCGGGATCCAGACTCTAAAATAAAGGATGGAATCCAGCTGCAAATTAAGCAAGATTAGGTTTTCCTCCTTTTCTTGCTTGCTTTCTTGCCTTGAGAAAAACACATGCTATTAATTTTGCCTTCCTCTGTACAAGAAGGTAGCAAGTATGCAGGCCATATCCCTGGACAGAAGTAAAAGAATACTGGGATCAGATGATTTCCAGTGGAAAAACATGAAGCAAGTGTCTGCAGTTTATGAGATGGCCACCCAGGTGTGAAGTTTCTTGCCTGATTTAGAGGGTCAGCAACAAAAATACAGACAAGAAGTCTAAGAGGGGTTAGTCCTAATGGGAGCTAAGAGAAGGAAAGGCAGTTTCTGTGCTGTATTTCCTGCTGTTGTATCAAAGGGGAAGAGCCCTTCTGTCAGCTTGCCACCGTGGATTTATAGCCAAATTTGGAAAAGTACTGTGCTTGCCCAATAATGACTGCCATCACTGGTAGCTAAAGAGCACTCAGCTGCAGCATGCAGAATGCACTTAGTCATCCCTCCAGTTGTATACTATCTTGGAATGTCTTTTGAGAAGCTGGTGCACCAAATAACAGAACCAAATAAATGTGTAGAACTGTTTTCCCTGACAGCATGAGTCATGCTCATCATCCTAATTTCCAGTTAACTTTCTAACACTGTAGTGTGATTGTCACCTTCATCAGGTGTGGTTCAGTCTTACAGAAAGTTGCAGACATTTGACCTCAGTCACAACACATTTCAAACTACAGTAACATGAAGGAAGTGTAATCTTGTGACTTTATTTCTCATGACATTTACCACCAACATACAGAAACTCAGATAAAATCCTCAGATGTTAATTCACCTAAGGCCCTAGAGACCAACACACCACACTGCAGCCATCTCAGTGACAGCAAATAAATGTCAAATAAATAACCACTAGTGCTGATAAAATAAGTGTACTTAGCTGTAGATGCAATTGTACAGGACAATAGGTATAAACACACACAGTTTCATGAGCATGAGGAAATGACATTCAAGTCAGAGAAAAAGATAACCACAATCCCCCATGCTGCCTGGATGCTCTGCCTACTCCAGCTCTGCTGGAAAAATTCCAATTTTGGAGGATCTTGAATAGTTTGAAGTGATTAAAGTGATTTTATAGGCTGTGGAAAGTTCCCCCTACCATTTAGACACCTACCTGACACCTGGGCTTATTTAGACACTTAGGCTCAAATATGAGATAGAAAATCCCACCAAGGAGTTATGTGTTATCTGGTGGGCAGAAATGTCATTCTGAGAGATATCAGAGATTAGGGAGTTCCCTTATCAGCCTGTCACTTCTTATGACTTCGGTGGCGTTCTGCTTACATGGCTGTGTTGCTGCTGGGATAAGATCCATCACTACTCCTGGCTACTCCTGGCTTGCCTTATTACCTCCTCTTCCCCGGGGATAACAAGATGCCTTTGCCATCCTTACCATTTTCCTGAATTACAATAATCATGAGAACAACATTTGTATTGTAGGCTGTAGAGGCACAAAATCTTATACAAAAGCTTCCTCACAGCTCTCAAAACACTTGCACTGAGCTATCCAGTTTTATAGTAAGAGAGAGAAGATGCAAAGGAAATACTCCAGAACTGGTTGACTGTGGTGCTGTGTGAGTATGTGAGAGAAGCATGTTCAAATCCCTGATGCAGAATGGAAAATCAGGGTAGAATCAGGTAGAGCAGGAAGATGCACCTGGGTCTGCCACCTGCCTGCCTTGTCCCTTCACCACCCAGCTATTACAGTGACGAATTCATCCCACCAGCACACACAATGGATAGAACATTCCTGATTTAATTTCAACAAAGAACAAAAACAAATCCTTAAACCTCAAAGTAGTCATGTAGCAGAATTGCTGTCCCCTAGTCAGCTAATGTTTACTGGCATCTTTCCTGGTCTCAGTTACTTTAGTTACTGCTTGCCATAATTGTCCTTGCCCATTACACACTAGAAAAGGAAAAAGTAAAAGGAAAAACTACTCTAAGGGTGTTCCCACTTCCAGCAGCAAGTGCATGCTTGTAAGCAAGTCCTTGGTCTCAGGTAGCATGAAGTAATTTTCTGGTAAGTTTCTGATGAGTTTCTGACAAGCCAGTACTGAAGAAGGGTCTCCATCAAAACAACACTGGAATCTATTTCAGAGGCACACTCGTGTCTTCATCACATCCTCTCTTGTCTAGCAACATCTTGCTATATCCTCAAGTTTGATTTGCCCATAGCCATGTCTATCTGTTGTGATTGGACCCTGGGAGGCAGCTAAACACTGCACAGCTGCTTGCTCACCACCACCCCTCCAGCCCCAGCAGGATGGGGGTGCGAATCAGAATGGTAAAAGTGTGGAAACTCAGGGAGATTGACATAAAAACTGTTAAACAGGTAAAACAAAAGCCACAAGCACAAGCAGAGCAAAATATAGAATCCATTCACTACTTCCCATGGGCAGATAGGTGTTCACCCTGAAATGGGTTTCAATCATTACCCAGGAGAAAGGGACTTATACATATTATTTAAACATTTCCCTCTCCTTAACAGCAGTAGCATAAAATTGAAGTGCCAACTTGGAAGAAAAAAAAAAAGCCTTGCAGAAAGCAGGGTAAGGATATGGAATTAGGGTTTGCAAACTTTAATCAGTTTTAATTGAGGATCATAACCCTTGCTTCCAATCATAACCCAATTGTTTCCAATTACATGGGACTCTGTTTGTTTATTTGTTCCTGTTTATCAAGGACATGTCTCTGATCCTCAGGAAAGAAATTCTGTGGATGCTTAAATGTGAACCATGACTGGGGAGAACCTCTGAAACTTTTCACTTGTCAACACACAGGAAAAGAACTACAACACTTTTCTCTTGTTCTTTCTAACATGTGGTACGATAAATAATAGCCAAATAATAAGTAGGAAAAATAGTGATTTCTTGTAAACAAGTAAGAATCCATTCCCTCTACATCAGGAATTATTATGTTGAATTCTACAGTTTATTTGAGACTAAGTGATAGCTTGTGGTGTGAATGAATCTACCACTAAATTTTATTGCTAAATGGGTTTACTCATAAGTATACTTATTAGAATGTGAAGAAGACAAGTATCACTTGAATAACTGTCTCCACATCTTCACAGTGACGAGTCAAATTAATTGCACACATTTGGTATCAGAAATACAAACGTTCCAATAATATTTGCAGTTTCATGTAATTATCAGTAAATAATATTTGTCATGTAGTTGCCTCAGTAAGGAACTAAGGTGTACCAAGACTGTCATACTAATGCCAAAAAGAGGGCATAAGAGTGATAAAGCAGCAGAATGTCTTCAGTTTCTTTCCTTAATGCCTGGGTTACATAGCAGAGAACAAAAGAGCCCAGCTGTACCTTTTCTTGCACCCCAGACAAGGTGATCCAATTGCATGTGACTTCAGACTCAAAAATCTCACCATAATGCTTGTGAATCATTAATTCAGAGGGAGCTTTGTCTGACCATCTGCAGATGTCTGCAGTATGGACTTCTACATGTGAACTACTTTTCCAGGAGCTCTTATCAGTCAGGGGACAGGCAGGCTCACAGTGCAGCTCCTCTCATCCTGTAGTAAGTAGCTAAAATAGATCAGACGAAGAGAGCTCATCTGAGAGTGAAGGTACTTTTTTCAGAGTCCCCATATTTGGCCTTTGCAGGCAAATCTTAAGCTCTTTTTTCTCTCTGAATAATGCAGCTAAGGCACACGTATAATCAGTAGGATCACAGACTGTGGTAGAAGTAGGAACTCATCTGCCTGTTCCCTAACAGACAAATTTTTAGACATTTGTTTTTCAAATATGGACTCCAGTTAAGACCTACTGCAGTTTTGTGAGAAAGGATTGTAATGAACTCCAGAACTATGAAAGTAAAAGAAAACTACTTCTTATTATATTGGAAAATAAACCTTCTTCTGGCCTAACTGTTTAGGGTTTTTTTACATTGGTAATATACTGTGAGTCTTAATGTTAAAATGAATAATGGCTAAAACCAACCAAAGATGCGAAGAGATTTAAGTTATCACTTAACCATCAAATGAGTGCTTATGCAGCATAATATTGTGAAAGGTAGTGTCATAAAATATATTTTCTTTTGTATTTCTTTTTACAGAAAAAACATATGTAGTGGCTTGAACAATTGTGTATGGTTTGCCACAATGACTGTCATACAATTAGACAATTAGGTTTGGTTACTTGCAGAGCACATCTTCACATGCATTCACACATGGCTTTGTAACCTGGCTAAGTGACTAATTGCTTAAGATGTTCATCTCTATATATACCTGATTTGAATATTCACTTAGAATAGAATCAAAACCCCATCTAGGTCAAAAAAGGATTATTAATAATAAGGTAGGCTCCCAGGGAACTGGTGCCCTTTGCACAGTGACAGGGAATCTAGCTGATTCATGACCACTGGCAATCCATGTTTTAAGATAAAAAACTTCCCAAAATGCAAATCTCACATAATGGATGGTGGGTCACTTTCTCTTGAACACACTTCACTGCTTTACTTTTATCTCTAATCAATACTGCCATATCTGTGTCAAGTTTCTGAAGAAAAAAAAAGTAAAACACAAGACAGTCTCTGTAAAAACAATAGATACAAAGAGAATAAACACACAGTTATTAAAATATGCAAGAAAGCAAATGAAGTCTACATGACAAAATGGTTCTAAAACACACATCACTTCTATTACAGTTGAACTACTGGAAGAGTGTTTAGCATGCCACAGCAAAGAGGAGAAAAAGTGTACACCAACCTGTCTATAATTCATATAACCCTTAGCTACTGCCATCAAAATGCAGCTTTCCGTGACAGCACAGTGAGCAGATTGTCACTCTCTTACCCTTCTGCCAGGCAGATTCGCTTAGCTTTGTAATTTTACGTATGTGTAGGTTTCTGCTTGATGCACTACAGTGAAAACTCAGCTACTATGTCTATTCTGCATCTCTGCCTTTCTGAGTGAGCTTTCATTGCTAACCTTAAACAGATTATGAGTATACTTCTGGCAATATGCATTAACAGAACAGATTTTGAAATACATCAGCTTGAACGTAAACATGTCTTTATGAGCAAGCCCAAGAGAGATCATTTCTAGACGTTCTCACCTCCACAACTGCTGCTGTAATGGAAAGTCCAAACTGCAGTTTTTTGGTTCTTTTAAGTCACTGCTGCTGTTTTTGTTACAGTCCTCCCACAGACAAAAATTGATTTGGAGGTACAGGAGCTGTTGTTGAACTCATTTGCTTTTTAGTATTTTTTATTGCATTGGGATATTGGTAAGGCAGTTGTACAAGCTGAAAATGTCCTTGAAACTATTGAGTCATAGGTAAAAATGCTTGCAGAAATATTTTGAGGGCCTAATTTATATGTGATTATTTTATGTTGAAGCAGAAGTTGCTTATAGACGATTTGTCTTCTTTCTTGGGAGTTGTGGGCTGTGCTCTGGAAGATGATGTTGACAAAGAAAGTAATGGTAATTGAATTTTTTCAAAAGAGGGGTTGGATTGAGTTTTGGCTTGAGGTTAGGATATGTTCTTAGTTTAGCAGAGCTACTTCAAACATCGCTAATTAGAGAAGCATTAACATAAGAACAACATTTCAAATTCATTGATGTCATCTTGCTAACAGATTTGGATACACGGGCCATAATCCCACTGAAAATCAAGAGCTGTTTTTTCCAGAATGGAGAAGGCCCACATGTCCAGATCTGTTTTCATGGTTGGAGAAAATGGGGGAGATGGGAGGGGTGGGATCAGTTCCTAATGGTCATTTTTCTTCCCAGGAATCATCAGCAATAATGAACTACACAGAACATCCTTGTATCAAGCATCAGACTGGTTTTGGTTTGTGACTGACTTATTGGTCAGAAATAGAGCTTAGTATAAAATCTCAGCAGTTTTTGTGTCCTACATGACACTGATATCACTGATAGGTATTGTCCCAGAAAGAGCAGCTACAGTGACCCGGAGAGAAAACAGGCTCCCCTCTTGCATTTAGAAGGCTTTAGGCATACCTCTTCCGTTTTTGACCAGTATGCTACATTTTACTGTGTGCTACATTTTTGTCATATGAATACACACCAAAATGCTTTTTTTTCTTCTTAAGCCAGTGCCCTCAGTATTAATTTGCTCAGGCTGGTTAGAGTGTTTCAGGATCGATAGGGTATTTTCACTTGCTTTACTTCAGATGTATAACATTCCTGGTGCCTGCACAGCAAATGTCACATCGGCAAGACTGAAAGAACATGATGTATCAAGATGGTTTATTACCAACTCATATGATCCCAGCCCTCTAGCAATCCAGTACCTAGTAAAATTATTAATACCTAATAAAAAGACTTATTGCAGCTCTGAAGCTAGTGATTGTTTTTTAATTACATATTTCTTTTGATTTAATAAGGTAGTAAATATTTTCTTCATCTCTCCTTAAAGAGAAATATGCATTTCATGTATTGGTACCCTTTATGTAGGTTCTTTATATTCCATGCATAATCATCACCATATTTACCCTGGGTCACATCAACCTTTTAGCCATCTTTCTGCATTATTTTTGCTATCTTTACAGAACATCAGTTAGTTTACAAGTTGTAAAAAGAATTCCTTAAAGCATAAAAGATACACAAGTTCTTCCTTGGTGTGAATATACTGCAGAGTAAGGAAGACCCTTACACAAGTCATGGCACATTTGTTTTCTTTCCAGCTCATCCCTGCGAATAGGAAGTTATGGGGTCTGAGGCTGCACATGCACTCAAATTTAAGATAGTACTGTAGCTTGCATAGGTTGATGCCATGCCTGAAGATAAACAGCACTGAATTGCTCAAAGCATGGGATTCAAAACAAACCTGCCTCTCCTTCCAGTGGCTGAACCACTCAGCTTCTCTCTTCTCACTGTCACACATGCCCACTGTAGGTGCCTCACCTTTAGCTAAGTCACTCCTTAAACCAGGCATATATAGGCATATCCAGCCTCACACAGTCAGCCTAGTCCCAGCCCCACATGAGAAGGTGTCCATGCCCATGCTGGTCCAGGACCTTGCTTTATGCTACAAATTTCTTCTGCCCTCTATGTTCTCTACATATCCAGTGTTGCATCCACACAGCAAAATTAATAGTCTTCTGAAATGTACAGTTGAGAGAGCAGCCGTCTTAGAAACCTGTGTACTTCCCAGTCACATTAATTGGCTGAATGCCAGGATGAGGTCAAATGAAAAGGGTTAATTTTGTGGTTGTGCAAAAACAAATTCAGCATCTCGAAATGTGCCATTGGTCATGCTTTTCTGTCATCCATCTTGATGCTATCAGTAAGAACATGGATCTCCACTGGAATTTTGGCTTATTCAGGCTCTTTATATCCAGAGGTATTTCCAGTTTGGACTGCACAAACTCATGAGAACACATTGCTAGGAGTCCCTCTACAGCATCAGCCCCCAGAACGTTGCATCAGCACATTCATTGCCAGATGACAATAGGAAGACAGTCAAAAGCAGCATGGGGACAGGGACAAACAGGTAAGATAGGAGAAAAGTGTGGGAACTCCCTGTGCTGAACAGAATGCTAAATAAATTATTCATGCAATTGCACCCTGAAAATAGTCAGAATGCTTGGTAGTTTGGTGAGTTGGCACCAGTTAATATTTGCTTTCTGCTCACATAACCCAAGAATCTAATATAACCCATTCTGGTTTGGTTAAACCTGCAGCTTCAAATTCAACCTTCCCAGTTACAAACCTCATTAAAAGAAAGAAACCAGTTAAACAAGCCGTGAAGTGTGTTACTGCAAAGAAAGAGCTGTAATTGCAGCCTGTCCCTAGGGGTTATTCCAAAAGCCTAGCACGCACTAAGTAGACATTCTGCCATGCTATAGACTGTAAACATAGTCCTTGTGTTATCCTCTTCACATTTTCTTAGGAGAGCAAAAGTTGCATGTCAAAAGTGCTTATTTAATTGTGGCACACACAAGACATGGTGTGGTGGGTTGGCCACGGCTGGATGCCAGGTGCCCACCCAAGCTGCTCTATCACTGCCCTCCTCAGCTGCACAGGGGCGAGAGAACGTAAGTAAGGGCTCATGAGGAGAGATAAGGGCAGGCAAAGATCAGTCACCAGTTACTGTCATGGGCAAAACAGGCTCAACTTGAGGAAAATTAATTTAATTTATTACCAATCAAATCAGAGTAGGGTAATGAGAAATAAAACCAAAATGGGGTCACAAGTCCTGCTGGCAAATCTGCTCCAGTGTGGGCTCCTCTCTCCACGTGTTCACAGGTCCTGCCTGGAGCCTTTTCCAGCACAGGCTTCTCATGGGGTCACAGTATCCCTCAGGCATGGGGTCCTCCAGGGGCTCCGGGTGGATCTCTGCTCCAGAGTGGACTCCATGGGCTGCAGAGGGGCATCCTGCTTTACCATGGTCGACACCAGAGGCTACAGGGGAAACTGCTCTGGCACCTGGAACACCTCCTCTCCTTCCTTCTGCATAGACCTTGGTATCTACAGGACTGTTTCTCTCACATATTCTGACTCTTCTCTCTGGCTGCAGTTGTGCAGGTGTTTTTGCCCTTTCTTAAATATGTTATCCCACCGTCGCTGATGGGATCAGCCTTGGCCAGCAGTGGGTCCATTTCTGTAAACAGTTGGTGTTGGATTTATCAGACTACAGCGGAAGCTTCCAGCAGGTTCAACAGAAGCCAGCCCTGTAGTCCCTCCGTTACCTAAACCTTGCCACACAAACCCAGTAAACATGGGTAGGTACCAGGGCATAAAACACATTAACAACATCACAAAATACGTAATTGGAACACCTAACTTAGTTTCTACCAGTATATAGTCTCTTTGGGTTTTTTGCTTTGTTATTCTACTTAATGAGTTGCATTAGTGGCTGTCTATACTGAGATGTAATCACTTTAGATGGGATTAATTTTGTGTGTCTAAGGCCACCTTGACACTGAGGGCTGCAAACTCAAAAGCACATCCTGTCTGTAAATGTCATTCCCAGCTCTAAGTCTCTGGTGCTGCCTTCCTTTTACTCCATGAGACAGATTTACACATATCTCTAGGCCTCTAGGCCCACACAGCTGAAATGTTTACCATGACAGAAAGCAAAGTCTCTTTCTCCCCACTTTTCATGTACCAGGCTGTGTGGCTAGAGAGTGGGCAGAGTAATAGGTCATGGTGAAGTGATACAGTGCAGTGCCCAGCTACTGCTTGCTGCAGAAAACAAAGCAACAGCCCTCAGTCTTTATTTGAAAGAAACACAAGAAAAAAACCAACCCTTTCTGTTGAAGCTAATGGAGTATTGCCTCAGTAAACTTAGATGGTTTAATCCTAAGTTAATAGGGAAAAAAGAATATATATAAGGAGGAAGACTATCAGTAATGAAGCCAAATACCACATTTTTCAGGATTCTTTATTTAAATGCAAAACTATTCTCTGGTGAACCATGTCCAAAGGAAGAACCTGTCTCTGGTCTGAAGGGCAGTCCTTGGATGGCTCACAGAGCACTGTAATTCTCTAAACTCCAGTGACACAAGGCAAGCCACAGACTTTGCTCCATCCCTTAGGAAGTCTGTTTTCCCTCTGCTCTTTGATGCAGACACAGTATATGAAGAGAGAACAGCCTCATGGTTTAGGCACAGCTGTGGTCTTCAACAGTGCTGAGTCTTCTTCATGGTCATCCACAGATCTGCTGCCCAAGCTGAGTTGTACAGCTGCAATCTCTGCCTTTTGCTGCTAACTACCTGAATGGTACAAACCCTCTCAGTGGCAGTTTTGAAGCTATGTTGCTGAGGGGATGCAAAGAATTTTAAAAATCCCTCTTAAAATTCCTAACTAGTGCCAATGCATTATAAAAGGCTTTCTTCAGGCCACTCTTTTACTGCTGTTTGGTCAATTAGGGTAAATGAAAAGACAATGCCTGTGATTTTCCACTCCATCCTTTTAGTTTCACATTAATGTAATAGAGCAATTAACACTTGAGGCTTCAGCCCCTGCACCTGCCAAGCTGGAGTGAGCAGTTGTGGCTGGGCCACTGGGAAGGCAGAGCTGCAGCAGCTCCTGAGCAAAGGAGGCAGAGCTGTGAGCCAAGCTCCCGGCTGCACAGCCTGGGCAGGGAAGCTCTTTGATGTGCACCGAGATGCAAACAGGAGGTTGAACCTCAGTAATAAATAGCAACACTGCATAGTAATAGCTGGGAATTACTAAGTGCTTCACTGTTATATAATGCCAGTCATTTTGCAAACGCTAACCCCTGCTATTAAGTGTGCATACTGTGAGCTTATTACTTAGTTTATTTTTTTATGTGTTTTGGTTTTTTTTTTTTAATCTGGAGCACTTCCTCAGTCCAGCTCACAACATAGCCCACACCTAGTTATGTGAACGTTAGTATCTAGATTTTGATGGTGCTGATAACGGAGGCAGGGAAACGGAGATCTTTGCACCAGTGTAGTCCTTGAAGCCCTCATATTGTTAAACCACAGGTTTAGGCAAAATTATGTTTAATTCCTCACTCCTATATTTAATTCCTGACTCGAGCAATGCAGTCGTGATTAAGATTTTACTGCCCTTCATTACAGTCTCATTCCCCAGAGTTGTAAGAACAATTAAAAGGCCTTTTTCCATGCCCTTGACATGACCCTTTCAAAAGTAGGTTAGGGCTCACCTTTCACCTTCTCCTGCCTCGCTGCTATTAAAAACAGGATTGAATTTTACAGCCACTAGATCTACTTAGAGTTACATTATGATTCATAAATTCCCTGAGGCGGAGACTGGAACAGATCTGTTGCTGGTACAAACTGGCACAGCTCCACTGATTTTGACAGTAATTTGCACCACCTCACCTGTGCATGTTTTTCAAGGCACCATGTTACCATTCAAGCAGTAATAAAATGAATGGGTCATTATCGTGAGCGCTGTACTCGTGCTGGCTACAGCAAAGATACATGAGGCATGGATTTGACTCAGTATTTCTTTGGCTGGTGGGGAAATCATGGTCCTACAGATAAACAATATGTTTTCTGTTTGTTCTTTTATCAATATCTGGATAGAACATATGGAGGAGGTTTTGAAAGTTTTCTTCCAAGCAAGGTTGTTTTCCACTTCTGAACTGCCAATTAACCATGAGAAATCCGTTCCCTGGAATGACAGAACAAGCAAGATGTACAGCAG
>NW_008239110.1:5798655-5803918 GCF_000691975.1 Corvus brachyrhynchos
GCAGTAGAGGCAGCACTGATGCAATTAGCTACAGCTGGTTATAGAAAGAAAACATGCATCTGTAGATGGCTCGGGCTGGAGGGAACTGAGATGTGTTCTCTGGAATTTATCACCGTAGAGAGAGCAGTGGGGGGGAAAAACCAGCAATTTTCATTCCTGGCTACAACAAACTTTAATAACCTTTATTTCCCCCCTGTTAAACTAACTTAACCTAATAAACACATTTAGTCCATTACATAGCAATTAGCAAATGCATCTAGGTCATCACAGATGCTAGGAAGGATACGAAGGGTCCATTTTCTGGAATAGAGGATTTGAAATAATTATTTTCTGAAGTAAAGAGCTGAAGTGCACCATATGCTGTATGCCCTTTTACCTCTAGCCTTCAAATATCCCATTTAATTTTGTTGTAAGAAAGGCTTGGGGCTAATTTGCCAGCAAAGCACTTGCTGAAGGCTGCTCAGAGTTTGCATGTTCCTAGGTATCACAGTTTCCAGAAACATAGGTACAAAGGATATGGCATACATGCATGATTTTCAGCACCAGACTCATGGCGTAGCAGAGCTTGTCTTCACGAATGTCCTGGTTACAGACTTATTTTGTCTCTGCCTGTTTTACCTGCCCCTTTTAAAAAAATCTCTATTCATTCATTGTTTTCTACCACATTCCTCCAACAAAACATGTGATTATCTTTAATTTTTTTCTTTGAGAAACATGGGGGTTTTTTACTTCTAGAGACAACACATTTCCCCAAATAAAGCTGCACCTAAATGTTCTCATCTGCTCAGTAAATCTGATCTAAAAAAATTATAAAAGAGAATTCTGTTTTTCTGTGTCTGATTGATGCTTGCTTTCTCTTTTCAATTTCCCTTTCCCCAATTTTTTTTTATTTTCATGCTTCTATGAAAAGTAAAATTAAACAAACCTTTTTCTCTGAAACTTTCTGTAGCAAGGTTTCTCCTTAGTCTCCTGCTTTGTTTGCCTCTCTCATTGCTCTGGCCCTCATCCTTTATGCAGTATTATCTGCCAAGGTCAGGTGTGACAGAAAGGAGTGAGAGATCTGCCAGACCAATTCTTTCTGCTGTTGCTTGTAAGTGACTTTGAGCAAGACGTGGTTGCAAACAGAATATTTTCTCAAAATCTAAGTACTTCTGCCACTACGCCCCAGTTTCTCATCTGTCAGTCCTACAGCTCACCTACTCCTGTAGAAACATCTTCAGTAGGTGCTTCATTTTCTGTGCTTTGCAATGTACTTAAATTAGTGGGCTGGATCTTTTTCATTTCTGTTATGCATGAAACACTAAAGTCTGGGAAGTATAAGAGAATGATAGCCATGAACATTAATATTTCTCAACAAGGTATAATGTTAGAATCCTTCCATGTGTTTGAGTAGTAGAATGCGTTTCATGGCTTCAGCATCATAAGAGCAGCTTATTCAGCTACTTTTGCTATTACTCTGGGTCAAAATAACATGGCAATGGCTAATTTGTCCTTTCTTAGGCTAAACTCAGAACCTGGGTTTAAAACATCACAGGGTGGGAAAGGAGAGGTGACCTTGAGCATTGGTATTTAAGCCCAAAATTCAAAAGGGACTTCTGGACTTTTATCCCATGCTTAACCTATGTCTAAACTGACAGTCCAACAAAAAACTACAAAGAAGATTACCCCAATGCAGCATGATCACTGATTTGCCACTTATTTTTAAAGTTGTGTTTTAAAGTAAAATGCTACTTCTTAGACTTCCTCCCTTGTTACACAGCCTGCTTTAATGTTCCACCAAAACAAAAAAACAACTGTTCCCACATTAGGCATACATTAGCTGTGGAGGAAAAAAGGAAAAACATTTTATTATTACATGCTTTGGAAAAGGAAAGGAGCCAGGGTGTGTGCCTAGACAAATTTCTATAATCTCCACACCTATAATTTACTTCAGAAATGTGTGGTTACCTTGAAGAAAAGAGGGATCTTCCCAGCTTGCCAGTATAATGAATGATTCAGGTGTGAATGGAAACACATGAAGGGAAAAATAAAGATCTAAGGAAGACTGAGTTTAAAAACTGTAAGGCTAAACAATGTCTCCTCAGACCTCACCCACTCAAATTCCTGCCCCACAACTCAGCAAAAGGAGACAAGCTGTCTTGATACTGGCACCCTACTGCATTCAAATAATAAGAAAGAAAGCAAATATTGAAACCCACAGGACAGATGGCAAAGGAGGTATTTGAAGTTTTCAGATCATCCTGTAAGTTAAAAACAGATTTTGACAAGCTTCAAGCTATTGAAAATGGATCCAAGCAAGACTTGAGTCTGCTGCCAATTACTATCTCCTTAATTACAATCAATTTCTGCTGTGTGCTCACCAGAAGGAAGAAAAACCGCCCTAACTTTTGTATTGGAAATGGGAAGTACAACCTGTACTCATACATTTCATTCATGATACTGAATGCAGAAGATGTTCAGAACACAAAGTAACTGTGGCTACTTAATTTGGTCATGAACAGAATACTTTATACCAACTGCTCCCAAAAAGGATAACAACAAAGTCTGTTTTCCTCATTACTCATTGCTTTGGAAACAATCTTTACAAATCCCACCAGTAATGGAAGACTACAGTGAGTCCAAATAGATCACTTAAAGTGAACAAAACCCCCTCATATTCCATATCAGAAATTAGCAGTGCATGCTGATGTGCTCGGTTTGGATATTGTCTTCAGTGCTTGTCCAAGAATCTGGTAAGAAGGGAGAATAAATCCGTCAAGCCCGGTATAAAATCTACCAGCAGTGTGACACATTTCTTTAGCATTCCAGGGGACCCTGCTTCAGCTGGCATCAGCTGTCTGCAAGCTGGTTGTCTCAGGCTGAGCTAATCACCTGAGGCTTCTTCATCAATAGCAGCCTGTTCAGGAGATGGTTTGGGACACCATTGTCGGATATCCTGCATGTGTCTCTCCGCTGAATGTGGAGGCAGTTTGGGCTGACAAGGCTAGGCTGAGGCTGTAATTCAGCTGTACAGCAAATACTGCCTTAGGGCTCCAGCCTAAGTGTGGTCACATGTTTTGATGGCTCAGTTTTTTATCAGTGGGTCTTGCGCCAGACCTGGCATTATCCACACTCTTGCAGACAGAGAAAGTCAGCATAAAGCAGCATAAATGTACAGCGTGGGCTCTGGCCAACCTGATGGAAAAGCAGAGGTGCAGCTGCATGGGATGAGGCTCAGGTTTGGGCACTCCATAACGAATAGGGATGGTGAAACACATCCTGGGGCACTGGCATTTCAGCTGTCAGAGAGCCAAAGGCCCTTTAGGGAGCAACATAGAGAGCCTCGGGGAAAATAGGTCTGTGGCCTTCCTATCCCTCTAGGCTGGGGTGGCACAGAGGCTCTCTGTTCAGCTTTTGGGAGAGGAGTGAAGTACTCAGGCTGGACTGACACCAGTGGGAGATGGCTGCTCTCTCACCAGGCAGTAACACCAGACCTCCTCTCCCTGCCTCCTGCAGCAGGGTTCATGCCTGAGTTTCTGCCTTCTCCACGTGAGAGAAGGGTGGGGGGGGAAAGGAGCAATCAGCTCTGTAAGATTTTGGACCCATGAGCAATTGACTCATGTCATCCATCCCTTTGATGTACCGGGGCTGTTTGTGGAGGCAGAGGATCACAGCTCAGCCCTGGACAAGCTGATTGTTTCAATCAAAGATTTAAATGAGTGCCACATGCAAATACAAAGAAATGAGGCTGAGCTCCAGAGCAGGCTCCACCCTCCTGGGACCCCTTGAGCACCCAGTGGCATGGAGGTGTTGTAAGGCTCTCCAGCCATTGGGAACAATTCCTTATTGCAGCCTAGCCTGTCCATCTACCCTGAAGACAGTCCACACTTTTAAGAACTCAGGAGCTCAGGGCTTATGTTTTAAAGCAAATTTCCCAAGTTTCTGTGTCAGCTTGGTGCCTATCTCCTGCAGGGTGTTGTCAGGATAGAGTTACAGACCCATCTTGTGCCCAAGTGTTTCCTAAGAGGCAGCTCTCAGGTGCTCTCTGCTTGGTGTGCAGGTGGGTTTCAAACTCACTGTAAGGCATCCCTGCCTGTCTCATGTTGGGTGCCTGAGGGTCTGCATCACACCTCAAGCAGCATCTTGACTCCAGTCTTGTGGGTCTCAGCTCCTCATGGGTAGGTTTCTCAGAGTCTACAGCAGTGGGAGTCATGAAAACAAGGGACAGTAATACAGTCCTCAGAGTAAGACATCTGTGGAAGAGCCATGAGATAGCTTGGGAGTGAGGAAACGCCACTTGTACCTCCAGAACTCTTGTTAACTTACTAATAACACTGTAATAATATGTTCACATTTTACTTTATTGCACAGCCCAGAACTGCAGATTTTGTTCCACATCTCTGTTCAGTCCTAAGAGAAGATTGATGGTACTTGTATGTAATTGCTTTTTGTGTCCCTCCTATTGAACCCAAGTATTTGATATCTATTTGAACATCATGACAGAGTCCAAATAGCAAATACAAGGAGAATTGAAAACAGGTTGCTTGTTTGTCCAAAAGTAGGCAGCTCTGCCTGGTGAGAATTTGTCTTTTGTGCTTCCAGTAAATTAAATGGTCTTGAGAGCTATCTGTGCTGCTACCAAGTTGCTACTCCTCACCTGAGCTGTCCAGAGATGATTCATCTTTTAAAACATGTTTTTGTATTCGTGATATCCAAAGAGGAGTTGCCAAGTAATTTGGGTGGAAAGTTTTGCACTGCTTTTAGGAATGTGAAGCTAAGTCTTTTAATCCTGGTCTGGCCTTCGAAAGCTTGGAGAAGGAAAAAACACACATGGCAAGAATAGCATCATACAAATCCCATTTTAGTTTATTCCAGTATTTACCAAACAGCAGGCATTCACTCTGTAAAAAATATGAAGGACCAGAAGCATAGGAATAGGTGGAGACAAGGGAAAAGATGCAGGAATCTTCAGATATGCACACATGAAAACATGTACATTTTAATGTAATAGAGCAAGGACATGACTGATTCTATGTAAAGGGGGATCTGCTTCTGAATTTAAGCAGGCTGCTCTTGTTCAGGGCTCCAGATTTGGAACTATCCAATTACATCAGGCTCAGGCTTGTGTTTGAGTGCTTTTCTACCTTTTACTGCTCAATAAAACACTTTGGAGATGTGAACAGGCTATAGTGTAGATGTAGATATGCCTTTCTGAGTCAGCAGATAGCCTAAAACAATCATTTCAGAGCTGCAGATCTTTACCTCCCTCTCCAGGAGGTACTTA
>NW_008239110.1:5803949-5821109 GCF_000691975.1 Corvus brachyrhynchos
GCCTTGACACAACCTATGCCGGGAACACTGTGCAGGACAGAGGAATAAAGACCATACAGTGTCTGTCCTTCCTAAGCAAGTAGAGCCTTACCTGCTGCTGGCAAGGCAAGGCATGCTGCCAGATTAACACTTTTAAGCAGAAAGACAATTATGCTGATGCTTCTGGCAATGGAGGAGTATCCTACACCATGGCTTCTGTTTCTCAAAAAAACCCCAGCCACTATCACACCATGTTGTTGAAGTCCTGGTGTGCAGTTCCATGGATTACTAAACACAGCTCTCTGGGACAGATAACAACAAACAAACATTTGTGAAATCACAATCAGAACTGTAAGCTCATCCTTGCTGTGCCACTTGTGTAAGACTTCCAGCCGGCATCATGTTTTGCACCAGCACAGGGGTCTGCCCATCTTGAGGAGCCCACAGAGTTGGGGCCTACTTATGACAATAACATTTGGCACATTAATGTTTCGCAGTTTCTCCAGCACCTCTGCTCACAGTGTAACAATTTCGCAACAGCGTGCATGTAAATAAACATCAGAGCTGATCTGTGCTGTCTGAGCAAACCTCCAGCCAGAAACACCACACTTTATTGGAGGGAGCCACTGAGGCTGTCATGCTAATGATATGAAACAAACATAGTATTGTGGGGCTTAATATTGGCGAACACTTGCTTTTACTCTGCTGAGCATGTGTAGGTCTCATATGAAAAAATTACAACTGATCGATTATTTCTAATCATATTTCCTTCTTATGTTTTCCTCTCACCCTCCAGTTTTACCCTTCTCACACTTGAAAGTTAATATTGAAACACTGGCACGTTTTAATTTCTTTACTCCACCTTCTCTGACTTCTCAGTGCATAAACTATCTTGTGCAGGGACTGTGTATGTACAGACTTCATACTCTTCAGAAATACCTCATGACAACAATAGCTTCTCTGGATCCTGAGGGAGTGCATGGACCCCATGGAGTGAGGCAAGGGGTACAAAATGCAAGTGCTCTGCATAGAAGGGTGGCATAAGCAGCATGCTAAGGCTAAAGTGACAATCCCTGAAACTGTGAATTTAAGTGAGAAGGGGACAACCTTATGAGTATGGCCTCAGGGCCTGCGGAAGGGTAACATATAGATCCAAACGTTGTATGCACGCATATGACTGAGCTCTAAAGCTATGCCAGCAGCAGAGGATTTGCTCCATCTTCCTGTTTTGCAAAAGCTCTCCTACATGGAGATCCATATCCATAGCTCAAGTCTTCAGGGAAGATGAGTGCCAGGCTTCATGCATGAACAGAAATCCAGGATGTTAATGTACAACTTTTGAGATTCACAGTGGCTATAAGCTTTCAGTGTTGGTGGGAAGCAAAGGCAGATAGTAGCATAGGATTTCTCAGGATAATTGGTCTTTGCATGAAGAAGAGGATTCACTGCATCCAACTTCAGATACTTGCAGTGCAGCAAGTTCTCCACAGACAATGAAGAGTAAACAGATACTTCTGGGGCAAGGTTAATCTTGTCCTCACGTAGATATCTAAAATAGGTCAGATGAATCATCTCCTGTGAGTATTTCTTTCCACTGACTATAAAGAGAGCCTGGCCTCAGATGTAGACCTCTGTATTACAAATGTCTAGAGTGAGGTGTACAGAGTTCGTCAGAAAAATATTCACTCCGGATGAACGTGCAGAAGCAGGCTCTATATTTAAAAGTCAATATTTAATGCATAGCAAAGTGTAAATATATCTTCAGGGTTGAACAACAGATATTAATAAATTTTGATTACAATCTCTAAGAGAACAAACACCTAGCAAATCAGCAGTGTGTTTCCTTCTCCTTAGTTCAATGTCCTTCCAGAAAATTGCTGCACTTTCCAGCTGAGCAGCAAAGGAAGCAGAGGAAAAGGTTATAGTCATGTGTGTCTCCAGGGCTGTGGGTGTCAGTGGGAGCACACTCTTCTCTTGGCAAGGGACAACCTCTGCTTCCCAGCCCAGGGCTCCCCCAGCTCACACCACGGGCTGGATGTGTCACCAGCTGCCAACATTCCACCTGCTGTGACATGGCCACAGCATCATCAGGGCTAATGCCATGAGTTGGTGGCTGCCTATTGTGATATGACCATGACATCGACAGGGCTAGTTCATTGCTGTGACATGGCAATTTCACCTTTCAAGCAAGAAGAAACAAAGCAAAAACCCCGACAACTAATAATGCTGAAGAGGGAAACTAATGCAAATTCCTCAGCAATTCAAGATTTAAAAAGTATTGAAGCAGTAGGTCCTATCTGCTGCCCAATTTTAAAGGTTTATGTGGTACTTGCTGCCCATATTTGTATGTTTGAAGGCTGAATTCTGGAAGAAAAGTGCTTTTCAAACTGACTGAAGGTAATATTTCACACTGTTGTAATTAAAGGCATGTCCAGCACTAAAACCTGCACCCAGAAGTGGCTGACAGTGATGAGGAGTGGCAGCAAACAGCAAGACTCGTGTCTTCCTTTACCTGAATGACCCCAAGTTGCAAAGTGGATCTTATTTGCTTACTTTGAACGAGGCAACTGGAGACCATCCTGCCTGAGGAAAGACAACCAGAGTTTCCTTCATTTTATCAAATGAAGGGAACTCAAAACTGTGAATTTCCAGGAGAGATAGAGTGTTAATCCTCCTGACTTTATCAGGTTCTCCACTAGTTCCTCCTTGTTTGGACTTATGTCTACCACCTCCTAGTCCCTTCCAGGCACTGCCAATGCCTCTGAGTGGTATGACCACATTTTTCTGCTATGAAAATCCGAGAGCCTGGCTCCCAAGGGATCTTGCTATTGAAAATGCAGTGTTGGTCTTCTTGGGTTTGGGTTTCTTGTTGTTTGCCTCTGTGAGCAGTTTATTAAGTAATCGAATAACAGCATAGTAAATAAATAATGTCTTGCCTCACAAGGGCTGAAATATGCAAGTAGTAAGTAAGCCTTCTTAGATTTTACAAATATTTAATAAGTCAAAAGTAATACAAAATATGTGGCAACTAACCCTTGGGTGAAAATACTTCAGGATAAAGCACACTGGAAATTGGAATGGTTTGCTTCCTGTTATGTACAAAATGGCTGCTAAGGAGCTATTAAAGTCTCTCAAATAAATACAGTTCTTTGTGTGTTTGTTTGTTTCCAGTTAGAGGTATCCAGTCACTCAAAAGACCATGTGCTGTATAGCCTCCGCAGGGTTTGCTTTGTAGTACAGATAGTGCCTAACCACTACTTTCCTCTCTCTTGATCACTAACGAAAACAGACCATATAGAGATGAAAGTGTTCTAAATCAGTGTTCTGTGTCATTTCCCACTTACTTTGCACTTTTCTGACAGCTGAAAGGCTGCAATAAATTGAGTGCATGCACACCCACAGAGAATGACAGTACAACCATAACCTAGCATCTCAGGACATGTATTTTCTTCCCAGAGGGACTATATTAAAAGCAGGGGGTATCTTGGTGTTTTCTACTGTGATTTTAACATTTTCGATCAATATAATTTCTTTGAGAGTTGAGTTTTCCTACTACTTTTTAAAAATCTCAGAACAACAATTTTAATTAAAGAAATTGAAAATAAATCTGATACTATAACTAAATACAGTTTTATGCTATCACAAATAAACATCAGGCATCCAATAAGAGAAGATTTTTTCCTCTTTTTCTCCTTTCCTTTCTTCTCTCTTTTCCTCTCTTTCCATTTTTTTCTTGTTTCCTTCCTCTTGCTCTTTTTTCTTTCTCTTTCTTTCTTTCCTTCTTTTTCTTTCTTTCTTTCTTTCTTTCTTTCTTTCTTTCTTTCTTTCTTTCTTTCTTTTTCTTTCTTTCTTCCTTCCTTCCTTCCTTCCTTCCTTCCTTCCTTCCTTCCTTCCTTCCTTCCTTCCTTCTTTTCTTCTTCCTTTCTTTTCTCCTTCTCCTTCCATCTGTCCTGTCCTCACTTCTACCCTCCTGCCCTTCCTCCTTCCCTTCCTGCTCCTCATTCATTCTCCTGTTCTTTCTGCCTTTTTTTTTTCCCTCCTCCACTTCTAATTTTGTTTTGTAGGTAGTTGGAGATCTGTTTTATTTTAAAACAATGAAGAAGGCAGAATCCCCTGAGGTAAATTCATTGAGTACTGGGAGGTCTTGGTAACACAATTGAACTGGCACCAAATCAATAAAAACAGAACAGAAGAAAAAACAATAATTAAAACAGTCTGTCAAAAAAATGGAGCAGTAATTAAAAGATGCAAACTATTGTTTTGCTACACTAATTACATTTTAATTTTCAATAGCTTGCTGAATAGTATAAAAGCCCATGCCTATAAAATGTCCCAGTGACAGTGCTCTTTCTGCAACTAGCGTGATAACAGTGCTTATGTGCTGTAAGAGAGTGGTATGTGCTTTCAAATCTGTGTGGGTGAACCTAGCTTCCTTGTAAGATATCATGACAACAAAGTTTCAATTTTTTTTATTTTTTTCTGCTGTGGAAAATTATTACTCAACACACACAGACACACAGACACACACACACACACACACACACACACACACACACACACACACACACACACACGCAGACGTGTGCGCGCATCTACACGCACGCCAAACCAGGCTCAGTCCAAGGGAGACGCTGCTCAGGGCACTTCCATTGACCTCAGTGGGAATTCTGTGTGTGGCGCAATAGCGGGTTGTTGGCCTGCATGAATACTGTACTTAGGTTTAGACCATGTTGTTTCCTTCACATGTTATTGGAGGATGAAGAGAAAAACAAATTGAATTTTCCTATTAATATACACCATTTGCAAACCTAACACATGCAACTTCTTAGGCAGGGTCCCGAGGACTTTTCTCACAGAACAGTCCTCATAGATTTCACTGGTCGATACCCAAACATAAAAGCAACATAATAAAGCCCATATTCTGTACAGTTATGAATCATAGTAGTCCTGAAAAAAATTACGTAATTAATTTAGCTGCTTTTGAGAAGGGTTTGCTTTTGAGAAATTTCCATAGGCAGATTTACAGAACACTCCAAGAGTATGCGTAAAGGAGTTTGTTGTTATTGTTGTTTGCAGCAGCTCAATGCAAAGTCAAGTTATCCAGATGACTCCTGGCAAAATCTGGATCCATTAGCTGCAATCTGTTTCTCCACAGCTGTAGTTTACACACTCTGCCTTTCATATCATCTCATTTGAATGATAGAATTCTTCCAGAAACAACATCCCATGTGTTCAGGCATGCCCCAAAAACAATAGTTCCCTTCCATCAAAGTGGGAGCGGTGGGGAAATAATTTCTCAGTAACTAATCCCTGGATTTCAGATGTATGAAATGAATGAAATGCCTCAATCTATGAAAATGGTCAGCACTGCCAAACAACATTTCACAGATGCATAACTTTTCTACATTACCACTTCTATTTGAAATTATTTCAAAATAATGTAAGTATATTCTTTTATAATATGAAAAATAAAGAAAAGACTGCACCAAATGATGGAATAAAAACAAAATCCTTCATACTACTGCAGCCAGAAGCACAGACAGCAATGTATTTTAAAGAGAAAACACTGAGCAAACATTATGTTTTCACCAGTTTACAGGTCCTTTCATATCCTCCTAAATTAACCTCTCATTTATGTTTATTCATTTCCATTCAGCTGATAAGGGTTAACAAGGTATAAATCTGGACAACATCAGCCAGTTGTCTGGAAATACACAAAAATTAAATTCAAATGGGAAGCAAGGGTAACAATATTACCAAAGCCAGAGTCATTCACACTGTATACAAAATCTGTATGTCTTCCTAGGGAGTGATAAGATGATATTAATCACATCAACTGCATTGGTACCTTTTGAAGATGGGAGCTAACGAGGGGATTAGGACAGCTAACTACTATCAATAGTTCCATTTACGTCAAGTGGAAAACTGCAATTACATATATTCACACATCAAAATTGCAAAACCAAAACAGATACAAAGCCCAGAGCAAAATCTGGAAAAAAAATTTAAAATTAAAATTACAATCCTCTCGTCTAAAAAACCTAGTCCCTTATCTTCTGAGAACAGCCCAAATTGAAGGGGTGTTTATGATGATGCAAGAATAAATTGCTTCAATAATTATTTCGTGGACACAGAGTATTCCCAAATCCCTATTATTATAATGCTAGTGAAATGTCCCGATTTACTGAAATTAAACAAAGATGGATATTTATTTAGAATTCCTGTAACTGCTACAACCAGTAAATGTATTTCATCACTTTGATTGCAAAAACAAATACCTACCAGAGAAATGCAGTTCACAACAACACAGAACTGAATGGAAATAGAAATGTTCTTAGTTCTTACACTAATGTTCTTACACTAATGCTCATGGCAGAAGTATTTGACTGAAGGAAAAATAAACCAAAATAACTGACTGAGGCTGAGCCATGGATGATTCTGAAGGAGCAGTGAGCTGGGAAGCCCCTGTGCAGTAGCATTATCACCAGAACAGCTGCCAGGGCACAAGGAGGTGCTGAACAGCTCAGGAGGAGAAGGTGGGATTGGTGTGGGCCACTAACAGTGGGACTGTGGGCCTGGGGCCACAGCAAGGGAGAAGGCAAGGATGTTCCTATGGCCCTTAGTAGGATGCAAAAGACTCAGGATGCCAGAGTCATGCCACCTCCTCTGCACCACCTGGACCGAGCCACCAGCATGTCCTGCAAGTATTTGCCTCTCTCACTCTACCAGTCTCTGGAAACATCTGACTATTGCCGATACAGCCTTTTTTCTTCATGTACAACATACACCTATTCTAGGCAGGAATGTTACAGCAGCACCAAAGTTATAACTCTCTTACCACTCCTACGTGCTGGGGTTGCTGCAGGATAGAAAGGAAAACAAGATGTTTCCTCAGCACAGACAGAGCATATGTGGTTAACTTTATATGGTCAAGAGCAGAAATCATGTAATGATTGGTACTTGTGGTAAAACGCTCACACTCCCAAGTTTGTGCACTGTCTGTTCTGGATAGGTCCCTGGATCCATCCTTGGGTACTCATTTCACTTCCTGAGAAGGCAGGAGCAAAAGCAACATCAAGGCACAAATCTGTATTTACGTATTCCTCCTGCACTTAATATTTTGAGCATACAAAGGCTGTGGTTTCACAGCTTGGCAGAATAGGGGTATAATCATTATAACTGGGCAAGCACTCTAGAGACAGAGACAGGCTGCACGGTAGCTTAAACCTGGCCCCAACCAGATGAACTTCTCTACATTACCAATAAATGTCTGTGTCAGGTATTGTCCTCTCTGCTGGGATGGGAATGCCATGGGCAGCAGGAAGGGACAGACACGCTGATGAGCCAAGGTAGAGTTGCTCTCATGTTATGTGTGAGTGAGCTGTTTCAGTTGTGTGGTCAAGGGTCCATGTGTTTTAAAACTAGGTTTCTTTGAGATCCTCTGAGTGACTTTTTGAGTTGGAGATGATGATGTGACGTAACCACAAACAGCTACTCACAGTGTGTTTTGGATTGTATTTCCTCCTGCTGCAGATCTTTCTGTTAAAGGAGATGATCAAGGCAATTGTAAAACATGAATGAAGCTCAGACATTATTACACCTTGGAAGCATACTAATGATAGCTCTCTGCCCTCATTTGGTTAGTTGTCTAATGCTAAATCTGTGATTTGGGTTTTATACAGTAGGCACACAATTCTGTCAGTTCTGTGCTGGTTGTAACAAATACTGGCTGATGGAGTTAGTCTCTCCCTATTGGAAATCTAACATTTTGAATTAGCAAAAAACTAATTAAGCTAGGTCCAAAGGCTAAAACATACAGCTCTTTTTGTCTATGAAAAGATGCTAAACAAAAGACTGGAATTCCCATACATTTTCAGTACCCTCCCTAAACATACCTACCTTCTAATAATTTCTCACATTTACCACACAGTCCTGTGACAACTCAGGAGGCCTTCTTTAAAGAATAAGGCAGTGTAGCATGTGTAAGGTTACACTATACTGCACATTTATTTTCCCATAGAACCCAAAGGACTAATAAAATCCTCTCTTCAGTCTCTCTAGTAGAATTATTATGTATCTCTAAAACAGATGTAAGTCTGTACTCAGCAAAATTTCTTGAAACGCTTTCTGAAATGCTGCATGCCTCAGGCAGAGGCCTGCAGAGAAAGAGCAATCCCCAAAGATTCTCCTTTATTTTCCTATTCCTAGGCAAATATAAAACCTCGTGCCCCTTGCCCCTCTGATAAGGAAGAAATCCCTCTCTATCTCCAAAGAGTGAGAAACATCAACCAACCTGCTGTCCCAGTTACTACCAGCAGAAAGTCATTGATGCTGCAGTAAAGAATAGGCTTCTCTTTCCTCTTGTCTAAGTTACAAAATACATCCAGACAATCTTTACGCTGATAAAAATGTTTCTGTCCTCACCCTGTTGCCTGTAAACGCTGAAATCTGTGATTTGAGCATCACTATCAGTGTAGAATCAGATGTTGAGACTATCCCAGATAATTTTCACCCCTCTCTGGCTCAAAACAGCAGTGGTGAACTCAGGGACTACCAATTTAGGGATTAAGGGACTCCTATTCTGTGCAGAACAGCAATACTGATGGCCTTGACTTGGCATGGAAATTAAACTAAAATTAAACATTCTGATTTTTCTTGCTTAGACAATTACAAGGCAGGTGGGAAGTGGAGAGTGCTCTAATTCTACCCATATTTTTATCTCACCATATTTTTGAGTCTCTCCTGTAATTTGTTGCAAGAGCAATACTAACCATGAAGTCCAACATTTAGCAGTATCTAGATCATACAGTGGGCAGCTTCATAGGAAGTAAGTCCAGACTAATCGGACAGGATGCAGAGAAGTGTAGCAAAAGAGTAGCAAAAATAAACCTGTGGTACAAGGTCTATGTTCAGCACAGAGAAAAAGGAGGCAGAAGATCTGCCTGCTGACATATGAAGTCCTGCTCAAGTACAGAGCTCAAATAACAGGTTTCAGTATTTACAATGAAACTGCTAGGTTAAATAAGTATTAGGAACATTACAGAGGATAAATTCCACAATACGGTGGATAAATTCCTATTTAGTCAATCCTTAGTTGCTTTCAAAATGAGCATTTCAGACTCTGCTGTACACTCCCTTCCTCTAAGTGCACTGACAGTGGAAGTGACTAGTAAATACAGACACTTAAGAAGAGGAATTGTGGCTTTGCTGAAGGGTATCTCTTTTCTCCACTGTATAGTCAAGGGCATTAGAAGATGCCCCTTGAAATGACTGGTCTTTTGGCTTTATGAAGTGAACACAGTGTTCCCTGTTGAAGAATTTCTGGCCTGACCAGGAATAATAGAAATACTTAGAAAAGATGATGTTTTCCTTGAAAGCATAAGGCACATTTCTTCTGAAGAAGAATTAAAATATTAATCTGGACTGTGGTTAACATTTATCACCTCTGTGACAACAATAGCAACATCCTCATTTTCGCTTCTACAGCCTTACAATCAAAAGCTCATTAAAACATCTTTTGAGGTTTTCAAATGGCAGAACACAGCAAAAATAGGTGAGGTCACAGGCTTATAAAAAGGGGCAACACTGCCATGCAGAAAGTGCAGGCTGGCTGTTTTGCCAGCAGCCCGTGTCGATTCCCACAGTTTAACAATAACTAACACTGAGACTTGTTTAACAACAAAAGAAAATGAACTCTGCACGGGGGATCCTCCTGTGGCATTCACTGCAGTTAATAATATTAGAGACACTCTATTATTTTATCTTCATCTTTTGTGAAGTTGTAACTGTACATACTCAGAGGCACACTGCACCCACTGCCAAGGCATAGCTACCCCTGGACTCTGCCATAGTACATGTAAGAATAACCAGACAAAGCCATGAATTTCTGCATTCTATATTCTCTACAACTATAGACTAGAAACACACATAGCAGGTCACATTTAGATATACTTAAATGTCATTGTGGTGCATTTATGAGTGTTCAAAGGTGCTGACTCCTGCTTTATGTACCAAGAAGACACAGCAGAGGGAAAGGGCCAAGAGAAAAAACCCTCACAGGTTTTCAGCCCATTTTCCAGCCTTTCTCGAGACACAAATTGTTATTAAGATTTAGTTCAAGATTGACTTTTCCAATACCTTTTTCCAATTAGAAAATGGAATGAAAACAGCAGGCAGCCTACAGGTAGCAATGACCTTTAGTGACTACAAAGTAAATCATACACAGAGAAGAAATAATGTGCTTTGTTTTTTTGGTTTCTGTTACAAGTCCTGTCTTGCCTTTTTTTTTTTTTTTCCTTTTTTTGGACTACAATCCTGCTTTCCATACCTAGCATCACTGACTGACACTGACACAAATCTGGAAAACATATATTAGGTTTTGCAGATTGTAAGGTAATACAAGGTAAGATAATATGCAATTATTATGAATTTATTGTTATAATCCAAAGGGAGAGGTGCCAGCTTTTTGTTGTTGTTGTCATTAAAAATGTCTCACAACAAGCTATGGCTGCTTTAAGATTAGGATTCTGAGATCTGCCTTTTAAAATATATAAATATATATAAAATATATAAGTATGTAAATAATGCAGAATAAAAACCTCTGTAAGAGTGGCTCAGACACAAAAGGCAGGTATTACTTTTCTCAATGCAAACATGACTTATTCAAACATGCACCCTGTTAATACTCGAAGGCAGAACAAATAAAACAGAAGACCCATTCATCAGTTACCAGAATTCCTATGCACCACTTACCAGATCCAATAGTCTATGGTATTTTTTATTCCATCATTAAAAGGTATTGATTCCACCATCATTAAAAGGTTATCTTGATTCCACCCAAATTTTATTTTGGAATTCATCCAGTATGAAGTGTCCTTTCAGTTATGATGTACATCTCTTTTCCTCTAAGGAAACATATTTCCTCCTGAAATAAGTGTATGTGCTTTCTAACTTCATGTAATCTGCCTAATTACATAAGCAGGCTGCCTGTACCTTCACTCTTGAACATTTCAACACATCCTTTGCAGTAAGGAAGTGATTTATTTGACTTGTTCTATTCCCAAATTTTTTAGTTCAGGAGTAATTGCTGTCACTACTGTCACTGTTTACTGTCTTGAAGTTTATTTTCTTTAGCTTGTTCAGAAAGTTCTTGAGTTTTGCAGTATTTTGTTGGCTGTCTTGTTCTTCTGGTTTCCATTTCCTAGAACTTGATTAACACAGCAGCTCAGGGGTGAGAGCACTGAGCCCTTTCCCACCTTTCTAATGGAACTGCACTGCTTACAGAGGTAAGAGGTAACTGGACCCAGCCTAGACCTTGCTGCTGGCCATCACCATCCCTCCCTCACCCCTTTTCCTGACAACCTCTTCAAAAGCTCTTACATGCATTCCTTTAAAAGGTTCAATGAAAATAGTCTGGATCAACAAAAAATTGCTCTTTAAGATAATGCAGATCAGTATCGTTGATACTCAGAGGGAAGTACTCACCTCTGTAGCTGGTTTTGGGAAGGCAGCAATGTTTGCTGTCAGGGGGAAAGGTGCTGCAGAGCTTCCAGGTGTGGGTTCACAGAAACAGAGAATCACAGCATGGCTGAGGTTGGAAGACATATCTAGAGCTGATTTGGTCCAACCCGTTGATCAAGCCGGGTCACTTAGAACAAGGTTGCCCAGGACCAAACGTACTTGTGGTTTTTGAATATTGCCAAAGAGGGGCCCTCCACAGACCCTCTGGACCACTTGGGCCAGTACTCAGTTACCCTAACAATAAAAAGGTGTTTCCTGATGTTCAGACAGAACCTTCTGTGTTTCGGTTTGTGCCTGTTGTGGGTGTCCTGTCAGCGCAGTGAGCCTGGCTCTGTCCTCTTTGCCCCCTTGCTTCAGGTACTTATATGCATTGATAAGATCTGCCTGAGTTTCCTCTTCTCCAGCCTGAAGTCATAGCTCTGTCAGCCTTTCCTTACAGGAGTGCTGCTCTAGTCCCCACCTTTGCTTAGAGAAGTCTTTAGCAGCAGCAAAATTATGCTGTTTGTGCCTCTGCCATTTCTTGCTCCCTTAATCATCATGGTGGCTCTTTGCTGGCCTGTCTCTGGTATGCCCATCTGTCTCTTGTGCTGAGGATGCCAGAACTGGAAACAGTACTCTAACTACAGCCTCAGCAGTGCTGAATGGAGGGGGAGGATCACCTCCCTTGATCTGTTAGAAACACTTCTCCTAATGTAGCCCAGGACAGAGTTCACCATCTTTTCTGTAATGTGAGATTGCTGGCTCATGTCAACTTGGTGTCCAGCAGGACCTCCAGGTCCTGCTCTGCAAAGCTGTTTTCCAGCTGGTCATCTACCATCATGTAGTGGGGCATTAGAATAATGTGGATTATTCCATCTCAGGTGTAGGACTTCACACTTCCTCTTGTTGAACTTCATGAGGTTCCTGTCAGCCCTTCTCCAGCCTATTGGAGTCCCTCTGGAGGGCAGCATGGCCCACTGGCACATCAGAGGTTCAGGGCAGTCATTTCTTTAGCTGGCATTGCTGGAGCCAAAAGACATGCACCTGCAATGTGCAATCTGCAATGCCTGTGCCATTCCTAATGCTGTCATTTATTCTCTGGTGGGTCAGTTAATTCTGCAGCCTTTGCCTGGTCTGCCCTTGTACTACACACTCTGTAATAGAGTCTAACAGGTATTTAGATGCATACTGGTTTGTACGAGACATTCTGGCAGTTAGGGTATTCTTATATCAAATAATATACCTGGTCCATTATTAAGGCAGGCAGAGGTGAAAATAAAAGATTTTTTCCACATTAGTTCATTTTTTGCTGATTGGAGTTGATGAGAAAAGCTGGGAGAAAGACTTAGGGGGCTGAAAGGCAGCAAAGAAGTGCTGAACCTGGTGACCTGAACCAGGCCTGCCACCCTACAGTCTCACCAAATATCATCAGTGGCACAAACCACAGCTTCTCCTGCACAAGTTAAATAGGTAGTACGACCTGGCACTTGCAGTCAGAGAGGTGCAGTGAGTTTCACTAATCTCTATGGGCACTCCTTTGAGCAGAACTCAGGCAGAACAGAGAGCAGTACTCTCAGGATACAAAACAAAGCCATGTCACTTCTTGTGACACTGCCCTGAACCAATCCTTCATGCAGTGACTTTTACATTTTCCTTCCAGGCCACCAGCTGTCAGATGGTAACAATTTCCATCCACTTGCTGACGTGAGCTGGTTTTGAACTTTAATCCAGTCCATGTCTTAACTGTGGTGGCAAACACTTTTTAACTAAAAAGAGCCTTCAAAACAATTAAAAAAAAAAAAAAAACCAAAAAAAAACCCCAAAAAAACAACAGCCCCCAAACAGCCCTTGCTAGCAGCACAGCTTTTATAAAAGGCTTGACAGATGTAAACAGGCTGAGCAATCACATGAAGGAAGGAAGCAGCCATTGCGTGACTGCAGGAGCTCATGGTTGCTGTGACTGGGGCACCTGGATATTGCTCCACACGACCACCACACTAAGCCCAGTGCTTGCCCCAGAGAGTTTCCAGTCTGCACTCACCATGGGGCACAAGATAGATGCCAACTGATGAGGGAACACAAGGGAACAATGGAACAGTAATGGTCAGCGTGAGAAGCAGTAGTCTCATCATTAAATCATCTCCATTTACTTTCTTAACACACTAACATTTTCTGCCACACACAGATCTCTTCCTCCCAGGCAGTATTGAGTGCCTTCAACTCCCAGGGAAGTCTATAAGTATGGAGAGACGTCAGCATCATGCATGAGGTGCTTAGCATTGTGCATGGCAAAGCCTGGAGAGTCAAATCTTGGCTATTTTACATACTCTGGCTTGGAGCAACAGTCACCTCTGTAATGGAAAATTATTATAATACAATAATACAGCTGGGAAGAATTGGCCATGTTTCTTGGACACAAACAATAGTAGTTTCTTAGTCAAATATACATGGGTAATAGTTAAAACATTGCTCTTGCTACACTTCTGAAGATAATTTCTTTCTTAAAAGTCAGACCTTCACAATAGAAAGAATAATACTGCCATTTTCTACATGAATCTTTTCTGCTTGGGAGGTGGACAAGTCGCTGCAATTTCTGGGTATTTTGGTTTGCTCTTTGCATATCTTCCATGCAACTAGTTCTTTAAGTTTTCCTGAGTGATGCTCACTGTGGGGACTCAACTGGTCAGTCACTTTTCTGTGTTCTCCCTGATGCCTAGTGACACCCTCACATTGCAGATATGCTTTCTTCACCTTCTACTCATGATCTGGATAGTCCCATTTCCTTGCTGGATAAATTTGGAGTGTTGAACCATCTGACAAGTCTCAGAATTTGTAATAAATTGATTCTACTTAATACCTAGTCTTTTTCTATAATTGTTGCCATTGTCTGTGCCTTTGGTGGATTTATTAATAATAGCGCTTAATCAAGCATATTAACTCTAGGTTCAAAACTAAATGGTTGCAAATTAATTTGAATTACAAAGATTAGCCTTAGGAAGGAAAAATGTGGCAAACACCAGTCTTCTGAGCTAACCGCACCTTTTGGAAATTCCCAAAGGAGCTGATTCACTAGTATGACAATTACCCTCCTGCTTCTCCCCCCTCTTTCTCCCCCCAAAGCACATTGTTTTACAGGAAACTTAATAAAACTCAGTTTGTTAACAACAGTCATTAGAACTTTACTGAGATTGCTCATGCTGATGATAATCTTTGGAAAGTCTTTTTTTTTTCATTCCAACGGGATTTCTCTGCTTATTCACACCTACCGATTGGTACAGGAACCTACCCCGAGGAAGGGCTATGAACTCATTTGTACATCCCTGATGTCACTGGGAATTTTCCTGTTGGGTTCAGTAGGAGAAAAGTTTATAATATCCTGAAAAGTAATCGTAACAGATTAGACACCCATTCTCTTGTTCCTTGCGCATTCAGTTTCTAGCAACAATAGTTTTAATTTCAAGTTGCTAGGATTTTTTTTTTTTAATTACATATTATGAGTCAAAGGATGTTGAATCCAACACTCCGAGGAAACAATGGGGACAGATCCTTCACCCTGGCTAAGAGCCTTTTGTGTCCTTCTGTGTGGCTAGTTTAGTTTGTCCCAGAGGCTAGCCATACACACATGCCTACACATGTATACACATGAGACCAAGCAAGCCTGAAAATCAAGGGGAAAAAAGAAAAATTATTTACTTACTCTTTTAACTCCCGCTACCTAACTTGAGTTTTAACATGCACACACAGCATGGAAGAGGGAAAGTTTTAATAGCTAAACAGAAAAGGAAAATAATCGCTATTAAATTATTAGAGTAGTAGGTAGCTTGGGGACACTACAAAGAAAGTAGAAGGAAAGAAAGTACGTACGATGGCAACAGAGAATGAGCAGCACTGTAGTGCTTTACCTGACCGACTCAGTCAGTCACAATTCACACAGACATTTCTGACTGCAGTGGCCCTCTCCTTTTCACTAATTCCCACTCTTAAGCTACTTTCTTTTCCTGTGTTTATATTCTGGCTTTGCTAAACTGATTCGTTTTCCTGGCTGTAAAGCTACAATACAATACCTTGTAACCTAGTACTGTACCCCATATATGTGCCACAAATATGTAAAATGTGGTAGGAAAGCAATATTTTCTACAGGGAATAAAAGTAGCAGTGCTCTCTGATTATAGTTCATCATCTCTGATGATAGTTCTCTGATAAAATCATATTTACATGTCACAGTTTATAATTAGTCAAATGTCCTTCCTATCTTCCAATTAGGAAAGCAAAGACATTTGCCCATTTTAGGGAGAAGAACAATTTTAAAGCTGGAAAAGGCTGGCGAAAACCACTTTTGGGAAATTCCCAGAGTGCTGAATCACTGGGGTGGGCAATTACCACCCTCTTCAGCTGAGCAATCAGAGAGTCTAAAAAGAAGAAATGTATGCATGCTTTAAGAAAGGAAATGCATCTTTACTGTGACTGTTTTGAGACTAATTCCTGAGAAATCATTTTCTGTTCATAATGGGTTTCTTTTCCTCTTAACCTCACACTCACCAGGAACAGAACTAACCACAGAGATTTCTAAAAGTTTATCAGTGACCCCCTATTTTCCCACACCAAAACACTTTCTGCAAGGCTTTTCAACCCTGCTGGGCAGTTTTTTTTATTGTAATCTAACTCCCCTATCATGTAATCCCTTAAGCATATGCATTATTGCCTTACCTGAGAAGGCCTAGTAAATCCAGACATCCCAAAGAAGCCAACTACTTGAAAGCCAACAATTTTGTGGCCCCATCTTCTGGAATTATTTACTATTATATCATGCTGAAAATCTAACATATTTTTCATATGCATCTACCACACTCCTTAAACAGAAAAAATGGCAGTGATTTCTTTGGAATAGGTTGGGATAAGATAGGATGGATAGGATGCTTCCCCAAGACAGTGTTCCTCTAATGAGGTCCTCAACAGTGGGAGCCACTTGCACCTTTAGTTTGGGTTCAACAGCCCTGTCCCATGAGACAGCAAGTGCACATCGCTAACACAGTAGAAAAGGGCTGGATTTTGACATTTTTCTCAGGCCTCCAAAGTCCTAAGAATACTCCCCTTTCATTAGTCTGTTAGATGGTACCATATTTAATCTTCCTGTGGTCCTCCAAACCCAAGTGATAAGGCTTTTCTGTAGAGATAGTTCTTTAACAAGCAATGTTTTGCTGTTTCTCAACAGACAGCCACTGCTTTGATGGAGGGATAATAAATCCCTCCAGTCCCCATCCTTCCACACATTTGGAGCTTTATTAAAATGGAGAGGAGCACAACACAAGGTATCACACAGGACAAAATAGAAAGACAAATTTGGGAGAATTTCACCTCTACACTTTCCAAGCAAACCAAATCCAAGCATGGAAGATCAAGAAATTTAAGCAATATTATTTGGCCATTAATTCTTGCTTGTGTCTTACTCGGCCAGTTTCTTCCATGGCCTTCATTGTAAATTCCTTACCCAATTCCCCTGTAATCTCCACACCTCCTAGATTAGAGACTGTGCACTCAGCACTCCTCTGAAGCCCTTCCCACAAGCCACTTGCTGGGCGTTGGGACAGTGTCAGCAGCAAGTTGCTCACTGAGTACCCGTGGGTTAGCTGTGTTCCCAGCAGTGTTGTCTGCACGGCCTGTTGGACCAGGGCACCTGCTTTC
>NW_008239110.1:5821154-5822644 GCF_000691975.1 Corvus brachyrhynchos
CGTCTCACAGCCCTGCTCCCTGTCCTGAGGGTTTGGGAGCGTTGCACAAGGGTTGTGACCCACAGTCCCTCTCTGTGACCAAGCCATATGTCAGAAAGCAAACCAGGCTCAGGTTCTGTCACTAAGCATGAGGTACAATTCCACAAACTTCAGCTGACTGAAAGGATCCAATATAGAGCCTCTTGCCCTTCAGCTGACGGAGAGATTCCAGTACCTTCAGAATGCAGTCCAACTCACCCTGCCTCAGAGAGGTGTCTCATGCAGGAAGGATCAATCTTACTTCAGAGCTACTCATTTCCCGAAGTTTATTGGAGAGAGAGCCTGGACAACCTGTTTAGAAGGGTCCCACCTTTTTGGACTCATGCTGCAGCTATATTAGCATCAGTGTGTATGCAGCTTAGAATGAAAACAAAGGTGACAGTTAAGAGGTTTTTTCTAGTCGGTCTGGCTTTCTTTTGCTTTGAAAGAACTGGTATTGCAAAGACACTTGAGAGTGTTGTAATGCAGTGAGATAGCCGCACACCCAGTCGACTGAAAGTAGTTGGCATTTAGCCCAGTGACTGGCAACATCCCTTAGGTGTGGTGATATCTCTCAGTATCGCCCCACCCTGACATGTCCAGCATTTCATTAGCACAGGCATTAAGGTCCAGCCCTACTACCCTTGCAGTGAGTAAGGGTGGCAGGATCTAGGTCTAAGTGAATGAATATTGCCATAATTGCAGCAGTATTTGTAACCTTATTATGCCAGTGAAAACTCCAAATCAGAGCTTTGAGAATAAGGAACTAATTGGCTTGAAACAGTTTCAGTCTAATGACCTCTTACCAGAAGCTCAACAGTGCATTAAGGTTTATACCCAGGGTTGGTTAGATTAGTTTCAATTTCAGGTAGTGGGTATCTATCCAATTACTCTCCTCCTGGTTCGGTTCGGGGTAGAGCACATGGCATTCCGTCTGCTACTTGATGTGCTAAGCAGCATGTGAGTTGGCAACTTGGGCTGAAAAGCAAATTAGCATTATGCAAACTGCAGGATTCTGGCACTCACATTAGGATCAGTGATCTGGCAAGAAATCCTGCCAAGCTACCAAGCTTTCCTGAGCCCAGAGAGAGCTGCAAACCCTAATCCAAGAGACCAGCTGACAATAACAAAACAAAACAAAAAGAGATTGTGGGGGAGGGGAACACATTTTTAATTGTCTGGGAGGGTACTGGTGGGAGCTTGGAGCTTGGTTTTCCTGTAGAGACCTAACTCTTGTATTGCAGTGAAGAAATACAGACAGCAAGGTGAGAGACAAAGAAATGTAAGAGCAAAAGGGAGAGAGATAAAGGAAGGTAAGGAACAAAGAGAAAAGGGGAAAGGGGAAGGAAGGGGGGAAATAAGGGGGGAAAAAAGGCGGGAAGGAAGGAAGGAAGGAAGGGGGGAAATAAGGGAGGAATTCGGAAGGAATTCGGAAGGAATTCGGAAGGAATTCGGAAGGAAGGAAGGAAAGA
>NW_008239110.1:5823046-5845982 GCF_000691975.1 Corvus brachyrhynchos
AAACGGGTTTTGTTGGCTCCTCGGTTGTTTGGGGCTGCCGATCTGGTGGCATTGCTGCCATTTTGCCACAAAGATTTCCTCAGTTAATGGGCTCATCTGTGTGATGGACCAGCTGGGATGGTGGTCCCCATACCCTTTTGCTGACTCTCTGAATACACAGTCTGCTGCAAGAGTGGCAGACGACAGCAGGGCAGTAATACCTTAAAGCACTTCAGCCGGATTCATCAGAATTCATCTGTCTTCAGGGTTTTTTTAAGGCATTCACCGGCAAAGATTATTTTTTTCAAGTGTTGAAATAAGCTATTTCCTGGTGGCTTTGTCTGGTCTATGAAAGCAGGACAAGGTCAATAATCTTTACATCTTAGTTTGGATGGAAGGGAGAGGGAAACTAGAAGAAAGTGTAGAGCAGTACCTGAGCCTCAGTGAAAACCAAAGGGAGTTGTGCACCCGTTTGTGACTGTGTGCCTTAGAAATTATTTCTGTATTTTAGCTTTAATAGGTGTGCTTCTTTACAGCCTTAGCCACAGCCAGCACCCACACCTGTCTGTACCAACACTGTACACATACACAAAAAAGACTGTGTGTGGACCCCCAAAACCTTTTGCTGTTCTTACATGGTAAGATATACCTAACCACATGAGGGTCAGATAGCATTTAGTAATAGTTTTCTGCCATCAGGTGCATCAGGTTGTTCTCTATCTACACAAATACATGTTGCATTATGAAAGAAATTATTTTTTTAATAAAGGGGTGTTTTAATGGCAAGATCTAGCAGTGTAGGTAGTTCTAAAGCACTTGGTAATGATTCTTCACATTAAGGGGGAAAGTACAGTAGAATTTGTAGCTTTGTTGAGAGCAAGACAGTCTGAGAAAGATGTTCCTAAGTCACGAGGTGATCAGATACAGCAGAGGAACAGAAATAGAGGTCTCTTTAATGGAGTTTTTTATCAAGCTAGTGCTCTATAGGATTGTATATACTTAATGTTTAAGAATTGCTGGTTTTCACTTTGCTCATGGTTTTATCCATGTAAAGGCTATAGATGGAATGCAATGGGTTGAGCCCTCTCATCCCCTACCTCTCAATGGCCATCAAAGTTCAGTGTAGTTATCTCTACACTGAGCTCTACAAACTGTGCTTTTACCTTTTGACCAGTCCAAAGTTCTTTATTTTCAGTATTTATTTTGCAACTGTTTCAGTTCAGTGTTTTAACATCACAACATGAGACACAGCTTTTCAGCCTGTTATTATTATGAGGACCTGGCCCAGTGATGTGAACCCAATAGGCAGAATGTACCAACCCTTTGAGGGTTTTGTGTGGAAGTCATTAAACCAAGCCAGTGGGATTGTTTCATTTACTTCATTAAATTTGTAATAGGTTTCATTAATTTCCTCTGGACTTTCATTACAATAGGAAGAAACTGAGTCAAGTTCTGGATTTCCGTTTCTTATGAAACAACTGTGCATGCTTTTATTTCAGCTGGATACACAGTTCTGCATCTGCTACTCCAGACTCTTTCAAGTAAACTAACATAGAAGGTCTACTTTTAGACAGACTTTTCTGCTCTGTTTCCTTTTTTCTGATGGTAGGGCTCCCAAAACAGCATCCAGAAAACAGGAACTAGCCTTTGATTTCTGTGCCTTCAGTTTTCTAAGCAGAACTCTGAACTAGGATCACAGGAAATAAGGTGCACCATTCCACAGCTACATGGCTGCAACATTGCTGCTGGAAGAAAGCTGATTTTATTACCTGGATCTAGGTGACAAGGTCAAAACCAATATGCTTATGCTTAGAGGGGAGGTAACCCAAGTGCCTCTGGATAATATGATTTCATGATGGCAGGCAATCTTCCAGATTTCATTTAGTTTCTTGCGGAATCCTGGTTGGCAATCAGATACATGTTTCCTCACCTCCTCCTTACAGCAGAGCAAGTTTTATTTTAGGTTTTTGAAAAAATCGAATCCTTCTCATCCAGGTAAAATGATGTAGCATCTTTGACTTCCTCCATTACTAAAAACAAACTACAAGCCAGGCAACACAAAACAGGGTTTTGACTACCTCTGTCTCTGACCTTTCAGGAGAGTACAGGCAAGCTGATCCTCTACTCTGTTTCCTCTACCACACACTGGTTTCTCTATTTACATCACAACCTCCTTGTGCAGTGTAATTGTCTAGCACAATGGGGCCCTCAGTGGGAACCTCAAGGTATTTCCATCATAAGAACAACAAACAACAGCAAGGAAGAAGAACAAACAAAGAAGCACTATGAATACAAGAATAGGTCCAAACCTCAGACTGAAGAATTTCAAAATTTGGGACTTTTCAAAACCGGAAATAGAAGCAAATGAGAAGGTCCAAGACTGGCTTCTTTCTAGAGCTGCGATGTGTATCTCCAAAGAATCATGGCATGCATTCTATGCATTGCTTCTATTGTTAGAATATATCAAGTGAGAGTACAGTGAAGTTCTAGAAATTGTAGCTTATCTAGCATCATCACAACTACACGTTACATTTTGCTTTGCAGTCTTCTTCCCAATATTTATGTTTTAAAAATCCAGTTAGGAATTTTTACTCCTTTCCTACAGATGATTTATTTTGTTTTCTTGGAACAATAGCTCACATTGTTTTTCTCCTTCAGAGCTTTCACTTTGATGTGTTGGCTTTGACTACTAGAGGAAATGTTGTGGACCAGAAAAGAAGCATTGCTGTGGTCCAACTTCACTGTAAACAGCAGGTGCTACAGCTGCTGCAGGAAAGCCACTCGTTTTCCTGCTCTTTTTCGGGGATGAAAGAGGGGGATGTAGCAACTTATTTTTCTGGAAAATCTGAGACATAGGAAACAAAAATAAAGACACAGTTTGAAGTGTTTCCTTTATTTGTCAGAAGTCTCAACATACAAAATAAAGAACATGTAAATACAGTACTTTAATATGTAAATACCGCATACAAGTATGCAAATACTTCATCTGGGTATGATAGGACTGGTGGTACCCATAAATCTGAGTACACCAGGCCAAACACTCAGCTGAGCTATAATTTGAACTGCATCCTCAGCAGAGCCAAACTAATTTTCACCAGCAGTTATGTGGCAGACTCTTACAGTAACGTGCAGGAGTATAACAGTCATTTGTCTTCTATAAAATCTTAAAGGGAAGGGTGTAGAAGAAACTGCTTACACATATCAGTGTTTCCCATGTTCAGAACACATGGTTAATTAATAAGCCCTTAACTGTATGTGTTTCTCACAAAGATGTCTGGGACAAGCCATAAAAGGTGTGTGCAATTCTGCATGTGTTCATACTGACCCTTGCTCTGGAGCTGCAGGGAACAATTCTCCTAGCCCTCTGGACAACATGGGTTATGGTCTGCTATGCTTCTCACAAGTCCACAGCACTCCAGTTTCAAAGAGAATCTACTTAAAACATAAAGTTTTCCAGAATTTGAAAGGCAGCATCAAACTTCTGTGTTGTCTCATAATTTCCAACAGCTGAGTTTATCAGTAGAGTCGGTCTTTAAGAAATCAGTCAGTCGCTGTCAGCAGAGGTACTCTGAGTCAAGGAAATCCAACTTCTTTACATCTAACTGTGGAAAACAGAATAAAATTTTGTGTAGGAGCTCGTCCATGAGTACTGCTACAATTCTGGTCCCAGTAAATCTTGTTATTTCCTTCGTGAAAACAGTTTCACAGGCAACATAACTGGGATTTCCATGCATCTGTGCTGAATATAATCTTTCTCACTTATGCTACAGAAAGCAGAGCAATATTTCTGTAAATAACTCCACCCCCTTGCTGGTAAGTGCTCTCACTTGTAGAATGTAAAGAAGAGATAGGCAGTCACCCCTACAGTATCTAATGATCATCTGGCAGGGCAG
Source organism: Corvus brachyrhynchos (assembly GCF_000691975.1). Taxonomy (NCBI): domain Eukaryota; kingdom Metazoa; phylum Chordata; class Aves; order Passeriformes; family Corvidae; genus Corvus; species Corvus brachyrhynchos. The sequence goes on from NW_008239110.1 coordinate 5,826,919, forward strand.
CTAAAGCTATGGTGCTTCATTTCATCAGGTGAAGCACTGAAGCCAGAGAGAACAAAGTGGGGATGGAAACACTTTGTGACAGTCACACAGGCCCTCCTTCTTGCACTCTCTTCCTCTGCTCTGGACAGCCAAAATCCTGGCTCCACCAGACATACCAAGAGTATGTTTTAAACAGGGATGTTAATCCTACTCAGAGTAGGATTAGCTGCCCCTGAAGCCTCTGAATGCCAACCAGATGTTGCTGTGCAGCTGGCAAAATGCCCAAAGCAGCTTTTAAATTTCTTTTTCTCTTTTAAGATGGAGGTCTCTTACCCGAAAGCAACATGCCCTGGGAATCTCAAAGGATTATAAATCCATCAGAGGAGATGGCTCATTTTCACCCACTTGTAGTCTACTGATGCCAATCAAAAGACTCTCAGACTGTACCTGTATTAATAAACAGGGAAGTTTACTGGCACAAGACTATCCCACATACTTTTAGCATGCCTCAAAGTCTGGTGCCAGCTCTCCCTGACACTATCCAGGCAGCATTCAGGGAGCAGACCCATGGGTTGTCATTCCCAATGGCAATTTGGTTCTGGTGGCTCTGTCCTTCTGGAAGAAGAAGAGAGCTGAGAAATATGGATATATGCTGTACTATCAGAACTTGACATCAGAACCAGGGAAGATTCCTTGATTTATCTTATTTACTGCAGTAGACGTGGCCCCAGTGCCTTCAGTGAACATTGGATTGTACACAGGAAAAGATATACAATAGATTTGAAATGTTAAAGACACTCAGCCCAGAAACTTGGTTAAACTGGAGCTAATTAGATACCAACAAGAGCATGCTGTACTCCATGCCCATACCAATTCATATATCATCTCTTGAAACCTTGTATCTCCAAAGGGATGCCTGCAGCATAACTAAATGAAGGTTCATAAGTTGCAGATCGATTTTCTCTACATTACAGGCCTCTTCTTGTGGTAAAGGAATTGCATCTCAAAAGCATATTTTGAAATAGAACTTGGTGGCAGGTGATTTCTTACCAGGTAGCTTTTCTTGTCAAATGATTTAGGCAGGACCTTGTAGTCATCTCAGTACTCCAGCTTCTTCTATACAAGCTGTTGTACAGCACACTTCTGGCTGAACTTATGCCATCTAAGCACAGGTTATATGTGCAGGCTTCCCCTACTTAATCATATAAACAAAGAACCATATTTCTGAACTGATTACCACAGGCCTCACCTTATTTTCCCAAGATCACTCAATCACTCAACATACCCTCTTCTATCTTCTTTTTTTCTCCACCAATCACTCATTCATCCATGACTCGCAGTCTTTTCCATCCTTTCCAAATTGCTGCTTTTTGCTGACACAGCAGCCTACTTAGATAATGAAAATCAAATTGCTGTAATAAGATAATGCCATGCTTTTCACTAAGAACAAATAGAAGCAGAACTTAGAAGAAATCTGGAGGATTAGGAGCAGGGATGTTATTATTGGTTAACTCCAAATGCCTGAGAAAATCTGCCAAATCTTCTGACTGTGCCTCACGTGGTTAAATTATCCTGAGATACTTTATGCTCCAAGAAGTTAGCAGAGTAGCCTCAGGTAAAGAAGTGTCTTTCAGCACATATAGAAAAAGCCCTGAAGAGCCCTTGATGTAAGGAGAGTGTGTTGAAACACATAGCTGGAGCCAAGGAATGTATCTGTAAAACAGAAACAAATCTAATAATAATTCTATTACTAAGATGCTTGGAAGAGTTTTTACAGCATTATTTTTAGGTGTTTTCAAACCACTGATTTGTAGTGAAAGATCATAAATATTTGGAGGGGATATCTGAAGTCCTGCAGTAATCAAGTGCAGACTTTAGAAATCGTTAGCAGTTGTTCAAATTCCTTTGTGGGGCTGGATAGCAGCTCTTGACATGAAGTGGTGTTATCTTTGACTGCTTATGTACTTCTTGTCTATACTTAGTGTGTTCAAGGCTGAAGGTGACCCTCCCTCTCAGATATGTTAAGAACCCTGGTGGTATTTGGACTCTTGTAGAGCTTTCAAAGCTTTCAATTCTCCTACCATTTCATTTGCAAATGTAAATCTATGCTGCTGAGTTACAGAGGTGATTTCCCATTCTGACTGGTCACAAACAAGACCGATGAAAAATATCTGCCCAGGGTCACACTTCAGTGCTGTCACTGATTTTGGACACATTATTCAAACTTGCACTGTTCTCTGCATTGCTGATGCTTTTGTGTCAGGGAATGAAGATATGGTTGCTGACTAAAGTGCAGTACTGTACCTACTATTCCATTACACAGAGGAATTTGTCTTTTCTAGACATGCAGTCTTGTTCTCAGACCACTTACTTTTTTTCATGTTGAGTAAAATGGACCAGTTCAGCACTTAAATGCAAGAAAGTAATGAGGTGCTCCTAAAGCAGAGTCTGCTTAATTCTAGAGGTGTGTAATACAATTCACCAAAATAAGACAGGGCTGTACTCAGATAGTTTACTGAAGGGGTGTTGTTTATCTTAACTCAGTTAAAATATCTCAAAATGAGTTTCTTACTCTAACACTAGTCATGTAATAGTCAATGGGAAAAGAGAGGAGACTCCAGAGGCCCCAGTACAGCCCAATAATTTTAGATATTGATCTTAGGGTGGGATTATAAAGGCAGTCTGGATAATCATCTCTGATTTAGACAGGTAGAGATGTCTGAAGTTGGACAGGTGATTCCTGACAAGAAGCAGATATCGAAGCAGATATCTAAGCGAGAGCACTGGATGGAATTATTCCTCCTCCAGGTGGAAGAATTGACTTTGTGACGACTTTTCTCTGTTGACTGGACTGGAAAGGCATGCATATTATTTGTCTCTTAATCTTAGACTCCATGGAGGCATGGCTGATACAGGGGTTTTAGAGTAAATCATATTCTCATCTTCAACCATGGAGGGCTCTATCTACAGTAAGGAAATGTAATCTGGAAAGGCAGCTTAAGGAACCCTGTCCAAGCCCCCCTCAACAGCCCAGCGAACGGGGGGGGCTCTCAAGGCTGTTCACACAAAGAGTTTGCAATGTGAGGAACAGGTCAGAGTTGGCACAAGGGCATTTTGCTGGTAAAGAAATGTATAAGCTGTTGTCCCAGAAAACAGGCGCAGGAGTTTCGTGAGCAATTATCATCTTCCAGGTTTCATCCACAGATCTGGGGAAACCCTTCTCCAACAATTTCAGTAGGAAGCCTTATAGCTCTGCCCAGATACTTTGTTATTATTCCGAGAATATTTTTCTTGCCGTAAAGGGAATCCCAGCAAGTCCTAAAGGATTATTCCTCTATCTGCTCCAAATATGAGTGTATCTGTGAGTAGGAGGCAGACAGTGTGAACTTTGGACTGCATACTTTTTCTGTTTTAAATAGTTTCATCAATGTGGGGTCTGGTTTTCACTTTCTAATACAAATTTCTAGTAAATTAAAAACCTCAGTGAAGTCTCTCCCTTCCCTCTACCAGCTAAAAGGGTTGACTACTTTACATCAAATACACCTAACATAACTAATTCTGTTAAGTCATGCTTAGGGGTGAAAACCAAATTGGAACCACAGAGGAACACCTCTGGGCACTTCACAATATCTGAATCCCTTTCAGATAGGAGAGTTTTGTAGCTCTGTCACAGGCCTTCCCAAATGCTGGGAATGGAATACAGGCCATGGGACCAGCTAGGTCTGCAGGGGAGCAATGTAAAGCTGGTAAAACTGCAACTGAGTGGGGGAAAATGCTCACAGAATCGTGAAGGAACTGCTGGAACAAAATGAGACCTCTCCTCTGAGGTTGGCTCTCTTGGGTCTCCTTCCTCTGCATGACTCTGTTTCTTTTCACCAACAGAAAATTCTCACTATTCACCTTCCATGTGCTGCTCTAAGTGTATTACAAGGCAACAGAAATCAGAATAGGTCCCCGTGGTACATTATGGACTTCAGAATTCTCACAGCTGTCACCAGCCAAAGACTGCTTTACAGATTAAGAAAGAAAAGTAAGCTGTTAAAAACAAGGAATGTTTTGTTTAGGGTCAAAAGCCTGAAATCAGTATCACCCACCTCTGTGGCCCTGACCCTGTGCAAAGGTACACACATGCTTCATTTCTCATATTGTGGGTGCTCTTGATCGCTGCCACGCACATGAATCAGTGTTTGCAGGGTCACAGTCAACTGCAAAATGAAAGTTCTGGGGAAGTCTAGCTAAAAAACTTGTGACTCATTTAACATATTCACTAAATAAATATTATACTAAATGTAGTCAGTATTGGAGGCTGCTACCATGAACTCTTATACAGATCCAAGCCCTTGTATACATTTTTTCAACTTGTGGCTGCCTCTTAAAGCCTCTACACCCCATGTTTCCAAGCCAGAGTGTCAGCAATAGTTCTCTGCTAAAAGTATAGTTCAGTGGAAACCAGGTATTTGGAGTACAGTTAAAAATTCACATTGTTTTTACTGCATTTCCCCAAGCAGAAATAGATGATAAATTTTAAAAACTGACATTTGTTGTAACCCAATGCACTGAGGTTTAACCATGTCTTGGCTACTTAATTAAAGTCCTCTAAAGCTAGACATTTGTAGCTCAAAAGTAACACAACAGAACTATAGGACAGGGAACTGACATGCCTCAGATGAGCTCCATTGTGGATTAAAACAGTGTATTTGAGAATATATGTTTATAGGTATAAGCAGCTCTGCTGCGGTTAGAGCCATTCTGGGTATTTTATATTATCACACTGATGCCAGCACAGACCTCAGACAAATGCCAGCAATGAGCAAGAATTCAAATTAAGACCTAAGAGCATACTTGAAACTCAAATCCACTTCTCATTTGCTCAAAAATGCAGTCATCTACTATATTATTACTCTGTGAATAGAAAAGGAATCATTATAAAGGCATACATCTTGAAAAGCTGATTAGTAACACTACTATACATACAAGCAAGTTTTATGGTAGGCATCTTTATAAATTAAGTTTAAAAATGTGTCTTTCATTTCAGAATAAGGAGACCTAAACATTCTGGGCAAAATCCTGGCCTCTTGAATTTTGTAATTTTAATTACATTTTTTCATTTTGCTAGTAAGCAAAGGCATAGATGTTTCATATCAAATGGCTGATCCACCATGCAAAAATGGTACCAAGCCACCAGAGCTGAAGAGCAGCCAAGAAGATTCCACACTACAGTGTCTGCTGCAAAGTTCTGGTGATTGTTTGATGGCTTCACCTATCTGTATCCTGGCAAAGTTTGGTGGGATCTAGCACTCCTAGCTCTGCTTCTCATCATCAGCTGGTATTTCTCTTCACAATAAGTTTAGAACAGTGTGTGGCATTAAAATTTGAATACCCCACAGTAAGTATGGAATTTATGAAACCATATGTCTAATTGTAATGAAGTCAACTGTCCACATCATGAAATCATTACCTGTCCTTGAAAAAGAGACTGGCTTTACATACACACGTATGCATATATATTTGTCATAAATACATAGACTTATTTCTTAGCCTTACTTAATTTTTGCACATTCAGGATTCTGTCATGGCTTTTTGCACTTATAAAGCATATTTCTTTTCATCGTGCTTCTTTTACAATAAAAGTCTCAGTCTCTGCCCAGATTTTTTTGCTGGTGAGAATGCCAGTTTTCTAAGAAAAAGCCTTAAAAAGCCAAGAATGGGAGTTCAGTTGCTCTCAGTCCAACAAAGCCCACAGTAAGACTTGCGTAAGATTATAAGTACACGTTATGGCACTATAATAACATTAATGACAAGGCATAGACTTTTTCTAAATGAATCAAACATTATCTATATCAAATCATTCATGATTACATAATTAAGGGACAGAAAATACACAACAATTTCATAGAGGAAAATCATACAAATATTTGTCATTAAGTAGATCATAAAATTACCAATGTAATAAAGAACAATTGGGAACTTTAATGGATATTGAAAGCTATGTGTACATTGAAGGTGAAGTTACAGTGCCTGTTAGACAGCAGAGTGGGGAAATGGAGAAGGGAAGGAGGCAAAGACCTTATAGCCCTTTCCTACATGAGGAACAGAGGAATCAGCTCACAGCCAGGGACACAAGAGAAAACTGAGACCTCTGGATTCTCTCACACGTAATCATAAAGCCTCCAGACCTCCTCTCTAGTACTTCACTGAGAAAGCAGCTTACCGGCTTGAAAGACAGCTGCGAGGATACAGGGAGGGGAGGCAGGCTGGGCTTCCCAGTCTGCAGCGGTGCATTTCCAGTACATTCACTGGAACTGTGTGCTGCAGCTCGCTCTGTGGAATGCGGCCAGGGGGGACTGGCTTGATGTCTTGTCTGCAGTTGCTTCAGAGCAACTAATTTAATAGTAATGATGATAACAGTATATCTGAACAGGACAGAGGTTAATTTAATTCTGTGAAGAGGTACATACCTTAGCATAATGAAACCATTATGAGAAGGATTTTTTTCCCAAATCAAGATAAGGACAGATTGGAATGAGAATCTTGCAGCCACATGGGTAGGGAAAACAGTCCACTAAAAATGTGGGATTGGAAGGTAACACAGTCCTTTCATCTCCCACTCACTAATTATGCATGAATATAGGCCCAGGATAGTTTTCACTGCAGGCAGTGAAAAGTATCCTATTAACTTCTGTGGCCTTGAAGTAGAACTCTCAGAACAAAGTAATCCATGTGACAGCTTGAATCTATTGGTGACTCTACCATTAACTAGGGTGAGTTTTAATGTTTTGAACCCAAATTTCAGACAAAGATTTTCAGTCAGAGAGAGGAAAGCTGGTAGACTGAACTTTTTGCAGTTGGAAGCTATTCCTCACACACAGAAGCAGTAAAAAGTGAAATAAAAAGCCACAAAGGAAGAAGACAAAAGATTCAGATACTATATACCTGAGTTGTGATTGCTTTGTGCTGGAATCCTTTTTAACATGTTGCACAATGCTTTAAGGTGGATGCAGAGATGTGATAAAACAGACGCAGCAGATGCAGGAAATACAGCACTGCTCGCAGGACAGACTTTTGGGGGTAATTCAGTTTATTAATGGCATGTATTATGGAATAATAAGTTGCAGATGATCATTAAAACTTATCCTTAACAGAGATTCCTTGTGTATTTATCTTTTGTTCTTTCTGTAGAAGGGATGAGAGAAATTTGTGTAGCCTGAGACTTCTGAGTTCCCAGGGTTCGCATTTGCATTTTTGACTTGTGATTTAAAAGTAAGGATTATTTTTAAGAATGGTTTAATTAAAAAATAATAACGAAGTAATTCTGTCTCAAGAAAAAGCTTGTGATGTGATATATTCCGGATGGATTTGGCTCCAGGAATCTCATCCTCTTGTTCCCCTCGTTTTCCTAACAGCTCTAGCAAAATGGCAAATTTCCACTCCCATTAGAGATTCATTTCTTTCCTCAGAACAAACACTGCAGCTTTTAATCTTTTCCATCAGGCCCATCCAGCCTTAGCATTGGCAATTAAGAGGTGATCCAATGGCTCTCTTGGTGATTCCGTCAGGAAGCTCCATACCACTTGCAATCAAAGACAGCCAAAGTGAAGATAAAAGCCTACCAGGAGAGCAGCAGTAGCTGCAATGTGGTATAAAGATGCAATACTTTATTCCCAATCTGTATGCAAAGCAGTCAGAGTCAGGGATGTGCCATGACCAGTGAAAGGACAAACATGAATGCATGAGATGTATAAAGGAAGGCATAAAGGCTGTGAATTTGCAAGCAGAAGAACAATCCTGGCCATGTTTTGAAGCAAAGACATAAATAACCACAAGGTGAACATGTCTACATCAGTTAAACTTTGTGACTCCAAATTCCAGATTGGAGCTAAAATGACAGGGATGCTAGCAAATAAGTGAGGAATCATTTTGGGAAAGAGGGTGAGAGCTGGATCATTATATTTCTGTCAGACTTAGCGGCAGCAGAATCTGAAATCATATGGACATCTCAGAGAACAAGTTGCATTTCCAACCAAAGTTTACACAAAACATTAACATGGGCAGAATGAAAATTATTGCTGAGGGGGATTTTGGATTGGCTGCAACTGAGAGCTTTTAAGAATAGCTTAGACTTTTTAAAGACTAGATTAGACAAATGTCTGTCCAGACTAGCTTATGTTGTGGGTGTACTTTGAGCAGGGGGCAAATTAAGCCACTTCAGCCCACTTAGGGTCTCTTGCAGGCTTGTCTTTCAATTATCCTGTGCTGTGCAAGTGCTGTGCAGGACAAGATGATGTAGGTCCAGAAAGAACAGGGGAGGTGGCATTTGTGAAGAGAATGCAAATGATGTGGGGTGATACACAATCTGAATGCCATGTTGTTAATGCCATGTGTGTGTCACCAAGCACACTGCTGGTAACATTCTGTGCCAGGCACCCCTGATGCAGACAAATGAAATGTGTGCGGCCAAGGAGGTGGCTTTGCAGACAGGGTAAACAACAACAACAAATGTGATCAAGGCCAAATGTAAATATAACGGTAACCACTGTCAGTGCCATATTGCATATGTGACAGATGTGAAACACTATAAGTGCTAAATGTACCCAAAATAAAAAGACACAGATGTCCTGACAGCAGGCAATCTGTGTGTTTCTTCTCTGTGCCAATTCCATATAGCACTTTGTAGCCCCCAGCTGTGAGCCCACACATATAGCTCCAGACTCAAAAGTTAAAACTTAATCAGTCCCAAGCTTCTGTGCCCCAACAGGCAGCAGTGACGTCACTCCAAATGCCAGTGCCCACCAGCATGCCATTCATGGGTTGCTGTGACTCAGGGCTGCTTGACCCCAAAGAGAGGAAAGCACAAACATGTGGAGCAAACTCAGTGAGCAATCAAAGGACATGTTGCTGGTCATGCTTCAGTATGTGATGTTCAACTCATCTATCAGGCAGGATGAGAGGAGGCCAGGCACTGCAACAATGTGCAGAATTCCTTATCAGCTCAGTCATCACCTGGCAAAACACCAGAGTAGAGATAGAGCACTATCTATTCATTAGTGCCGTTGGGACCCTTCTCACTGCGTTGGGTACCTTTGCCAAAGAGATTCTTACTAATAGGACCATGGATTTACAGTGTCTGGCCTGGTTAAGTGGAAGCAGGATTCTAAACCTCATCTTCAATACCCACTAGAGGTAAATATTTGCCTTTCCAGATGAGAAGAAATAAAGCAGAGTATACAGCATAAACAGTGCATGCCATGACAAACAGTTATCTGCTTGCAAAGCAACAATCCAGGCCATCTGAGCGATCAACAGTTCTGCATAACCAGGAGGGAAGGAAACCAAATTAAATTTGTGGTAACTACAGGCTACCTCAGGTTTAGCTATTGGCATCTTGGTGCAAAAGTGCAGCAGACAGGTTTCTGAGCTAAAGAAGGTCATTAACTGCAGGCAAGTCCTCAGCCACCATGAGACCATTTGATCTCCAAAGATGCAGTGGGGTGCTGCATATGCCCTATTTACAACATAGTGTTTCCAAATGTAGTTGATTAGTATTACAGGCCACAGCACCATGTGTAATAAAAAAGGAGTTTGAAGCCTTCTGTGCCTTCAAAGGCAGAGAGGGCACAATCCAATTAATACCAGGTGACAAAGGCCTACACATAAACAGCATAAACATCCTGACAGACATTGGAAATGAACCATTGTCCCACAGAGCCCGAACTGCTGGCACCCAGAGCCAGAAAAGTGCTGGCAAGGAAAAGTCGGTTTCCAAGTGTGAGAGTGCTCTCGGTGAAGTCCACTGCCCAGCACACACATGGAAACAACCAGGGCCCCAAGGAATATTCAAAAATGGGCAGCTGATAAAGAGATATGTGAAAAAGCTGTGTGAATATGGTGTTACTGTCACCCAATACAGCATGTAACCACTCTGGTATGTGGTTTATATAGCACTCACGCATAGTACTCATGTAATATTCCAAGTCCTATGCGTGCTGCTCCAGCAGTACCACACATGCACACAATACCACAATCAAAAACACATCTTCCTGGCAAATTTTGACAACCTATATACCATGTATTGCAACCACCCGCACACATATGACGTGATGATAACAGCTGCCATTGCATCACTAGCAAATACTTCAATGGGCCAGCACACATTTTCTCAGAGAGAGAGAATCTTCACACAGTCTCTGAACAACCTACAAGCAGATGGCAAACTGTGCGCATGAGGTAAAGCTTGATGAAGCACCCAACACAAAGGCAGGACGAGCAAATATGCTGATGATGAATCTGGCTAATTGAGTGTTTCATGAAGCAAACACATCAGTAAAAGCTATCCCACCCATTAAAAACAGGCTGCATGTCAAAGAGGTTCAGAGCACTTAAAAGTTGGTGGGCCACCAGTTGTGAACATCGCTGGTGGGCAGTCCAGTCCAGGACATGCTGTAAATATTGCTGCTAGGAGAAAACCATGGCCCAGCATAGCACATAGCATATAGCATTCTTCCTTCCTTCCTTACAAGTTTCTTCGATGTGACAGGGACAAGAAAAACTTGCCATATCGCTAACAGATGTAGCTCAGAGGAAATCTTGATATTCTGAAAATGGATTCCATTATTGTGGCAAGTATACTAATCCTAGATGTGATAATTTTGGTCATAAGCTGTACAGGACTAAAGTTTCAGGTTTGTTGGGGTTTTTTTACCCATAAATCAATCAAATGAGTGAAATAAACCTAGACTATTTAGTGAGATGTTTAAGAGAGTTAAAATAATTGTCTTATGATGGAAGGGCTGAGCTAGAAGCCAGAGGTAACTGCAAGGCAACTGGTGTAGATACATGAATTTCCAGCTAGTTCCATAACTACCCTTGGTGTTTGCACTGGGGATGTTTGGTCTGTGTTTTGCTGTACGGCACTGTGTACGTGCAGTTACAACCATGCCTCCATGGGCCAACCTGTGCTCACAGCAAGGCTTTCATCTCATCCCACAGTCGTTTCTGTTCTTACACGCCAGGCAGCAGAGCCGCACACCTGTCTTTACTTAGCTGGCTGCATTCTTTCTCATTTCTCCAGAACTTGTCCTAATCTACAGAAGATTTAGTTTGTGAGTGTTGCCTGGACAGCAATGCTCTGCGCATTTTCGTGTTGTGCTTAGCATAGTAATTCCAGGAATCTGGCATTTCTGTGCCAGGTTGTGCTTTGTTGCATGCTGCTTGCAGCAGTGGCTCACAGGGCCCATATCCCAGCGGTGGGACACCTGGAGCCAGCAAGCTCCATGAACACCCTTCCACCTCTATTGGAAGGGTCTTTCTCAAAAGCCTGAGTGAGCCTGGCCACTGGCACAACATGCCCCTGCAGCAGCGATGGGCAGGACAGCAGTGAGCCAGCCGAAGTGGGGTGCAAAGCCATACCCACCAGCTCTGCCCTGCGTGGTCAGGCAGGGCTGGGTTCCCATTGGTGCAGTGTGCATGATGGCCGGTGCAGGATGGCCGGTGGTGTTAATGAGCCTGGCTGTGCCTTGTGTGTAGCTCTTCTGGAATTCTGTTCAGAAACACCATGAGAAACTCGGAGCATGTACTATTTACGCTGGTTATTAGAAGCAGATGCTAATGTTTCTCTTCTGCGATCCCCCAAGTATCCTGTCCTTTTATGATGTGTGGCATGTGTTTGCAGTATGTATGTCTCTATATCACATGCAAATAAAAGGTTACTTTCACCATTTGTGTTGTGTTCATTGATAATGAGGACCTTACAACCTCTTTCTGTGGGCTTGCCCCTGCAGATGTTGGCTGTGGAGCTGAGGTAAGCATCTGCAGTAATGTGTAGGGCTGCTGTATGGTTCACATGTGTGGATGTCTCACATGAGCAATGGATGAAGGATAAGTCAGGGCAACAGCAGTGCACCAAGCTGCCTGCTGGCACTGGGTAGGACAAGGGCAACCAGGATGTCTTACCTTTGGGTTCAGACCCAAAACAGTGCAAAATTCACATTTTCTGTCTCTTTCTCTTATGTATTTGTATACATATATATGTACATATATATACATATGTGTTGAGTTCTTTCCCATCAAACACCTCCTACAAATAAGAGTCTACAAATAGTACTCTACACACAAAAGTTTATCTGGAAAATTATATACATACATATATATATATATATACACACACACACATATATATATAAAGAAAATATTTTTTGCCTGGGTATTTCTCAGTATAGTTTAAGTAGCAGCATAGCTGAATTCACTCAGTTAATTATTCAATAAGTAGAAGATTTGTTCACATAACTCAAGTGTCCTTTAGTGGCAGAATAACAATAATTCAATGCCTTTATCAGACAGAAGGGGCCGAAAGTGATCCTGCCATAAATCCAAGTCTTATCAAGATTGCTTAATCCTGTTTTCCTGGGGTGACTAGACCCTGTTTTAATGGAGCCACATGCTTGAAATTTCTATTTTTAATTTCATGTTTTCAAGCCTTACCTTGCACATGAAGAAATAGGGCATGCATAGAAGATTTCTCAGGTTTCTTAGGCACAGAACAATCACTGTCATCTCTTGCTATTACAGTTTGTATTTGTTTTCTCCTTTCTCCTTCTTCTCCATGCTCTTCCAGGAGCCACTGTTTCCTTCCATTCTCAAGTCCTTGTCATGGCCAAGACCTTATCACTGAGTTTTCATCTGACAGCCCATGTCCCAGTGTTTGCAGGTATTCCTACCACAGTTACCATCCCAGCCTAGGTAGACAAGCTGGACCCTGAAGCATGAAACACAGAGTGAAACAAAAAGACATCAAAATTAGTCCCATATGCACCCTATTACCACCACCAGAAGTGCTAGTAGTTTCTGTCACTGCATACTTTGATACATACTAAATTGAGAACCCCTAATCTAGATGGATTTTCCCTTCTTTTCAAATCTGACCAGCTATCTCCCAACAGCTTGGTCTTGGTACAGATGTAGCATTATTGCACTTACAGTCCCTTCAAAGAGATCTGATTATTTGTTTGAAGATAGCCAGACTGACCTTGTTCCTGATCACATCTACTTCTTCGTATTCCAAACTCTTGACTCAATGACACTTTCAATGGGAAGACCTCCTTTAAGATGCTACAGTCCCACAGAAGATTTGAAAGAATTTAGACCTCAGGTGTGCAATGGTGCAATTTTTAAATGTCAAACTGGAAGAGTGTCCCAAAGTTCAGCTATGTAAAATGTTCAGTATAGCCAACCAGCACCTTCATGAACTTCTTAAACTTAAAGCACTATATATAAATGATTATTCAATATCTTCATAATTATTCTTATTAGATGCAAATAACAAGAGCTAAAGCTGTATTTTCAGTCACTGGGCATGTTGGTTTATGTAAAATTATACACAATTATTCATGTATCCTCAAATTTTAAAATGCCAAAGCTATGAAAAACAATTTTAACCAAGTCCTGAGAGCATTAAAATACACCTCTGATATACCTAAAACTTTTTAAAAGATGGCATTAAGGCTACCTTTATATTGCATGTACTCACTTTTATTTGGTATTGATTACAGCTTGAAAATGAAATATTTATGTAGATTTTGTCCCCCTTTATACAGGAGAGGGTCAGATATTCTGTATGTAGGACAGGACTTCTCTCCTGACACCCCTGCTGGAAATGACTGAAACTTTGGCTTTAACAGAAACTAGAAGAGCCAACCACATAATGTTGGGGGAATCTCCACAACAGCAATGTGTTCCTTCAAAGCCCTGCCTACCCTTTATCTGCCAAACAAAGGCCATTCTTTGCACCTTAAGCCAGGGTGGAGTAATTAGGGGAAAGGAATGGCAATTATGGCCTAAGCTGATAGGGAAAAATAAAGAGGACGAGCAAGGTGCAACTTGTAATGATCTTTGTTTATAGAATGAATCGGGACATGAAATGAGGAGCAGGGCAGGCGCTTTCCTGTGATTTGACTATTAGGGCTGAGAGGCATTTCTCTTGCTTTTTAAAATTCAAAGTGCTGGGACAAAAACAAAAACAAAAACAAAAAAAAAAGGTGAAAACCTTCTTTAATACCCCTTAACACCAGTACCACAAGGGAAAAAATAGGACTATGGATCTGGTGAACCCTGCCTTCTGAAACCTCACTGAGCTGTGACAACAAAATAAAAAATCAAACACATTCTTTCCAACTGCTGCTAAGGCCTGCCCCATTTTGGAGGCTGAGGGAGTCTGCCAGTGTGGATGCAGTCTGCTCTGTGCCAGCTTGCCACCATGCCTAGGAATGTGCCTCTGCAGACATGGCATATGTGCTGTTATTTCAGCCTCTGGCAGTATGACTCTGACGCTTTCTGAATCTGCTGGAAATACCACCCAGGGACTCACAGTGAAGCCAAAGGAACTCACACTGGGAGGAAGGCAAAAGGGCTTCTGATTTCCATAGTCCAGTGGTTCACAGCACATGCACGTGAGGTGTCATCGTTACCTGAATGGATAGTGACCTCCTGGCCTGCAGGGAAGCCTTTGCTCGTGGGGCCAGGTTCCAGCGCAGCCAAGCCTGACACAGCCACCTGCCCTTCTGGCGAGGTGCACTCCTCAGAGGCTGGAAAGGACAAAACAACAACAAAACTACTTTCATTCAGGTGCCGGTGACTCAGGCTTCCTTCAGCGGCCAGGGGCTGTTGACAAGCGGGCTGGGCACTCCTAATGACACCCTGCTCCTGCACTGGGTGGAGCTGCCCTTCCCCAGTTCACGCTGCACCATCAGGATCTCCCTAAGGCCACAGTGCCACAAGAATCCTGACCACAGGCAGGGTGGTGGGAAGGTCAGCAGGGCTGGGCTTGTCCACTTACAAACCACCTCCTTGCGATGGGAGGCACCGCAACATCCCTGGTTCATTCGTGCAGAGCCGGGGAGGAGAGATCATGACAGAACTCGAGAAGAGACAGGTTGGGTGTCATCCAACAGCACACTCACTCTGTTACTGGGTTGTGCAATGCACCTTTTAATCACCAGTCAAGGATCAGGATGCAAATGTGACCCTTGTGCAATGCGTGAGTAAGATTCTGTGCTGCCTGCAGCCTCTTTTCCAGGCTGTGTGGTTGCCTTCGCTGCATGATGAACCTGAATGTCAAATATTAATAACAAAACAAATTATCTGCACCCTATCATCAAGGTGTGTCACGGCTGATTCCTGTTTAACATCAAGGTTTCTACTACTCAAGAATCCTTCTGCAATCCTGGGCTCTGGCTCTATCAGTTCTATGAGTGATTAAGGAATGACAAAAATCCTGAAAAACTTCCTGGTGTCTGAGCTCATCTTGATCCTCTTCCATGGTTTGCTGGGATGGGAGGAAAAAAAACGGAGCTTCAAAGATAGAATGTCTGGAGTAATTCTTGCAAAACTAGCCTACCCCAACCATCAAAGCACTTCCTTTACGTAAGAATTCAACCCCACCAAGATCACAGTGCATAAATGAAACTGTTTTTCTGTTTCATACAATAGGATTTGGTATACATCATAAATGACACTCCCATTGTTCTAGCCACAAGCTCTTTAGTGCATTCAAGTATTTAGTCTGATCAAAAACCTTTTTGCGATGCAGGATTCATAGACTGGAACAGACTGTCCAGAGTGGTTGTATCTCCTTGACATAGTCAGCAGGACAGGACCCTCAACAACCTGACCAAATGTCAAAGTTGGCCCTCTCTCAAATGGGGGTGGAGCAGATCAGGTGCCCTCCAAAGATGATTTCCACACTGCATTATTCAATTAATCTGCGATTCTGTAGGAAGAGCTGGTAGTTATGGCTGGTGGCAGTCTGCTATTTCACTGCTATCTATTTGAATGCTCAATAAAAAGGAGAAATGTACTGAGAGTGAGAAAATGGGATTCTGTGAAAGAGAAAACTATGTGAAAGAGAAAGGAGGAAAGAATAAAAACTAAATGAGGAAAAAAAAAAAAATCAACATGAAGGCATACAGACAAAATAAATTGGAGGAGATTCTCATTCCTACCAGAATACATTGAAAGCAGTGGCCGTGCAAAGGAGAGGCAGATAGATACATCCACCCAAAGCACATTACTTCATATTAGTCTGAAAAAAGGGGAAATCTGTTTCACTGTAAATGCAAAGTCAGTCTACTTTTTCTAAGGATTGAAGTTCCTCTCAAAAAAGTATCCTCACTTTCATTTGACTAATAGATTTACATATAAAAAGTAGATTTTTTTAAAATATTCCATGGAAATAGTATTTAGTTCACTAGCAATAATAATTCCTGAACACTTCAGAAATTTAATCATAGGTTGTGTAGTGGTTCATTGTACCACCACTTCACAATTCAGCCTCAAGAGATAATTAAAAAATACATTGAGTGGTCTCTCTTTCTGCAAATTATCCACATGCAGAACATACTCTCTTTCCAGCATCTGAAGGTTCCTGATCTCCTTCTGAACTGCCTACAGGCAAGTGTTTCTCTGAGCAAGCAGGTTGGAGGACTTTCGTGTCAGATTTCTGTTCCTGGTTACTTGGCCAGTCTGTGTCAATTTTCCTTTCTGATGGTGAGGTGAACAAGGTAGCTGCAGGAAATGTCACACAGAAATGCCAAAAGCCAAATGAAAAACAAGCATCTGGAGAGGTAAATCAATGACTGAATGAAACGGGAAGCCTCTAATCATTTTCCCTCCCTTCTCCTATCCTTAATGATAAGTATGAATGGAAGCTTCGTCATCCAATGCTTGCATGATGCCCTCTTTGAATTGGGTTGGACGGTATCCATATTACAAAAAATACCACAAGAACTGGAAATAATTGGTACTTCTTATAACATATGCAGATCCTGTGTGGCATACAATGTCTCAGAGCAGTCTTTGATGTTTTTCAGTTATATAACCCCCAGGGAAGGAGGATGTTATTGTTTGCAGAGCACGTTCTCTCTATTTTCTGTACTTAAATTTTTTTTTTAAATGAAATGAAATTTTAAAAGCCTTGAGATCTTCACTAAAAGAGCATCTAGAAGTCAAACACTTTTGTGATGGCTCCTTCTGTTTATCTCATTCACTTCCCAATCAGAAAATAGAGCTGAGTAAATCTGAATCCAGCTGTTGCATTGTTCCTAGAAGATTAATCAGTTACAGTTGCAGAAGTCAATGAAAACTCATGCCTGATGGAGATGTGGGGATTCTTGCTATTTCACGTGCAGAGAGATTAGAGACACCACGAAGTGGAATGGGATGTCCTGGTGGTGAAGTTTTTTTCTTGGAAAAACTCCACAACAGAGATAGTTTTGATTGTGAGGTACTTTACCTCCAGACCACAGTTTGATGGCCAGGAGAGAAATGGCGCTAATTATTAAAAGACAGAAAAGTGCAGAGGGCTTTGGGTACACTCACAGTTTGTCAGACAGAGCCCAAAGCAGAAGTGAATGTTCTGTAATTTTTTCTCTGCTCTCTCATAAGGAGGGACCACGTTGATACCTTGTGACTCTGGTTAACCAGCATAAAAGTACTACAGTAGATTAAATGTATTTGCAAAAGTGAAACCAGCAGCTAATCATCTTGTTCATACACGTTGATTTTTCCCCCTGACTAATTTCTCTTGTAGTGGGAGTAATTAACTTTATTAGTAACACTGACTACTCTGGTACCTTCAGGCGAGCACTGGTGGAGCTGCTTATTAGCAATCACATAGTTTCACTCACACTGAGCCTGAGCATTTCCTACAGGGTGAAGTGCCTTTTGAATGTAAAGGGAGACTGATTAGTCTACTTCTTAAAAATAAATGAGGATATGTAATGTTGAAAACAGGGAGAGGGAAGAGGCAGAAATCCTAAATTTTTTGCTTGCTCTGATTCATTATCACTTCCAGTTCACCTACTGCCTTTGCAAGGGGAGGATGGCCAGAGTTGCAGCCCTCATCTCCCAGTTGTGTCTCCTCAGGTGGGTTCTCAGTGACAAGTGTGCCCAGACTGGCCTCAGCCCAGGACACTCCCCATGTGTCTGGGAAATCTCCTACACAGCATTATACAAGAGACCGCAGACAAGATTCCCATCCAGAGGTGCAGAGGTGGCAGTGGATTACTCAAGCAGCAGGCAAATCTGTGACACTTGCAGCGTGGATGAGCTGGCACTTTGCTGGAGAACAGGAGCCAGCATGGTACAATTCTCTGGAAACACTTGCTGGTGCCAGCTTTCCCTGCTTGGAATAGACCACAAGGCGAGGTGAAGAACACTGTACCTGTTCTGCCTTGCTGTTCCCAGGAATACTTTCTCCAAAAATGACATGCCACCTGGCAGGGAGCTGCATTGCTCAGGGATTGTGAAACAGCTCTAGCGCTGAAAAGAAAGAAGGTCATGTACCCACTCATTAACTGGGCATTGCAGTATGGAGCGTGCAAAGACGCACTCGCTGCCAGTCTGAGTGCTGTTTTAGAGGTGGGGCTACTGGTAGAAAACCGTGCTCAAATAAATCTGACTAGTCTGAAGGCAAGGTCACAGGAAGAAAAACATCCAAGGAGAGGGAAAAGAAAGAATCCTCCTGCTCTGTCAGATCAGTCATCAATGCTTTTTCTACTATGACCTCAGCTGTCCATCCCCATAATGCATAGACTACGCAATGATTTACTGGGATTAGGACATAGCCCTTTTTTCCCCATACCAGGCATAATCCCTTAAGATTCCCTTTGTGTCTTAGAGGAAAGTCAACAAAACCCATCTGGTTTACCTGTTTGAATCTGTTTTGTCCGTTCTGTCCCTGGTGCATGGATATTTCAGGAAACATTGCTTAGAAGAATTTTACTCACAGATATATATACCAGTGCTAGAAATCACAACCTGTGGTTTGCTAAAGAGATTGGTGCACCACTGATTCTGGAAACCACTGAAATCTGTACTGTATAGACCAGATAGGCTGGTCTTTTTATTATTGTTATTTATTGGAGGAAAGGGAAGAAGCGCTGGGGAAGACAAATTGCTGCACTTGCTGGCCCAGCTTGTGGCTCCTGCTGTGTTTGAATTTTGCTGCAAACATCTGCTCCCAGGCTCTGGTGTAGTAGAGGGGCATGTGTGTGGAGAGAGTATGGCTGAACCATCCCTACAGTCTACAGCTGCCA
>NW_008239110.1:5846073-5849496 GCF_000691975.1 Corvus brachyrhynchos
CAGCCCGTGGCTGTCATGCGGGCCTGAACATTGTGGATGGTTGGCAGCAGCTGGAGCAGAGCTGGGATGTCACTCACAGGCTCTGGCTGGCCCCAGGCCCAAGACAGCTCTGGTAAAGGCATTTTGCAGGGTGCTCTGCGCCAAGCACAAGTGAAACAAACCTAACACTCTTATGCAGGCCAAAAAAAGGAGAAAGGAAGAAGTGGAATCACTGTGTGGGTGGAGTTTATATCATGTAAATAATTGGGAAATTATGAATTTACATTACTGAATTCTTTTTTTCACTGGCCTGTTGTTTTATAGGTGAAACTCATATACAAGCAGACAAACAATACCATCTGTCAGATAAAAATCATTTGCATGCTGAACAGCTGGCTCTGGCTCTTTCTGTAGCGTACTTCGTTCACTGACACACTGAATGCCCAAGAGACTTAAAAAATACCCCTGGCTCTATTAAGCTTAAGAAAACAGGACTTCATTTTAGAAAAAATTTGTTGAAATTTCCCAAAGGGATCCCTTTCTAATTTGTCCTTCTGTGTCATGTCTATAAAACTCAGTATACATTTCTGTCCTGGTTTCAGCAGGGACAGGGTTAATTTTTGTAGCAACCAGGAGGGGCACAGCCAGGACCCTGGGGTTATTGTACTCATGCCATGTGTTGTGGGGATGGAAGGGGTATATTGTTCATCTTGTACACTCTGTCATTAGTATTGTTGTTGTTACTGCTCAATTTTCTTACTTCATCACAGTTTCTAGTAAAATGTTCTTATCTCAACCTGTGATCTTTACCTTTTTGTGCCTCCGGTTCTCCTCTCCATCCCAACACAGAGGGAGAGGAGAGGAATGAGTGAGCAATGCCTGGGCTGAGGTGTTTCAGTAGGAACACTAAATTGGAGAATAGCATTCCTAAATCGTGACAACTTCTCAGAGAAAGAGACTAAAGAGCTGCTTGTACCAACCAAGTACTCCCCGAGAGATGCTGGTGCCTTTACATGTAACAGATGACACACGGAAACCAAAGAACAGAGCCGTGTCACCAGAGCTGCCTGGCACTCTGTGTACAGTACCCCACTGTCATCAGAAGCCAATATGATATCATATCTGTGAGAGTATTACGGTTCAGGTTTAAAATGAGATGTAATTTTGCACCTACACCTCCATTTGGAAACTTGGTTCAAAATCTCACTCCCCTGATGTACTCCATCCAGAATCTATCTGTTCTGATTTTTATATTGAACTGTTTGACACCTTCCTCTTCATTTTAATCTTAAAAACTACTCCTTCACCTGTATTTACCTCCAGCTATAATAACAGAGAGCAATCACACCCTCTGTCAGTCCTCAGTGTAAAGGAGCTAAGGTTTGGCTCAGGTACAAGTGCGAATGCAACCCATCATTCGGCGGTTAATAAAGATCCAGTCCACCTACATTCACTTACTGCATTTACAGTAGATAGGGTGAATAGGTATTTTCAGCCTGTAAAATTTTAATTATGAAACTAAAAGTACAAGCTATATAATCAGCTTTCAACATCATCTGACATTCCGGTTCTGCTTACATTAGTGTTCAGCTTCCAGTCATTAAAGGACAGATTTGCTCTTTAGTAAACAGAGCAAACAACTTTGCAAATTAAAATAATATCTGACCTGCCCTCAAGTATGTTTAAAGTGGGACAGATGTAATGGGATGTTCTCACCACTGCCTCACTGAAACATGCTTGATCCTGGCATTTAGGACAAACCTTTCTTACAGTGATTAAACATACACTCTGGTCAGAGAAAAAACATTTGTTTTGAATTCAGAAACTAATCTCAGGCCCAGCCAAAGTCCACAGCACAGTCATACCATCCAGGAGACAACTGTGGATAGCTAAATCTCGTTCACTATACCATGGAGTGAATGCCACCAGTGATAACATTTCAACACAGAGAACAAACCTCAGGGCTGCTCTGGCAGGTGTTTCTCCTTGACTCTAGCAGTTGCCCTTTCTGCCATGCAATAGAAATCTGGCAAGAAGACCCCATAGTTGTTGGACCCAGCAGCCAAAGCAGCTGCCGAGACAGGCTTTGGTGTTTGTGCTGCTAATAGCTTCTTTCCCTCCACCCTCCTCCCCTCAAAACCTCCCCAGACAACAGCCTTCTGGGATCTCTTACTGTGAGGGGCGCAGGTGCCAGTTTAGACCAAAAATCCCTCTTCTCCATCATATGTTCAGAAGCCAAAATGCTGAAATGAAAGTGTTTTATTTCCAGAAATAAGGGAAATAAACAGCTTCACAGCCTATAGTCATTTTCCTAAAACTCTTGCAGCATGAGCCAATAAGTTTAAGTATCAAAAATTCTAGGAATGGGCAGCTTTCAACTGTTGACCTCAGACATTATGCCAACTCATTGCCTCTCATCCTGCCCTATTTGACAGAAGGGCAGGATGAAAGTGTCGTGGCATAATACAGCATTCAGTTGACTTTCCTGGTCCCACCCATTGATGTTTTCCAGTTTCAGTCTCTAAGTCTCCCCAGTTTCCTGGAGAAGATGCATTAAAAAAAAATCTCCCTTCCTCTTGCTGGTTGTACACACAAAAATATTCTAGTGTAAGTGGGAAGGAATCATGAAGAGAATAAGGAATTTATTGCATGAAATGTTGCAAATATGACCCCTTGCTATTTGGTAGTGTTGTCCACTTGAGAGCTGATTAAAATGTGAATTTTTGAAAATATTGCAAAAATACATTGAAGCTTCTAGTTCCCTAAACATTTTATTTATTTTTTTTATTTTATAGTTCAAAAACATTTTGTTTATTTTTTTAGTGGCTTACAGAACCAGGGATTGCATAAATCCTCCCTTAAATAAAGATTTCTGCTTTCCTGTGGGGCTGGTTAGGAGATACAATATTTAAATGGAACCATTTCTCCAATTTGGGGGGGAGAAGTTAATTTTGACCAAAACAGTATCAAGTTACTCCCGTAAAGCGCCCCTTCCATTTCAGATAAGACACTTACCTATCGTCATCGAATACTTACTAAAACAAGGTATGTCAGAACAATTTCTTTAACACACATTACCAAAAAAAAAAGTACTCAGTCATTAATATCAAAGAGCTCCCTCAGTGCAGTGCATATTCTAATGCCTCTGGTATGTGAGCCCTAGACCTACCCCGCCCTACCTTAGACACCTCATGGAGGTACCCGGCAGACACAGAGCTCTGCTTAAGTCTTGCCCAGCTTTACACCTCCCCCATATAAACCCTCTAGCAACATGAGTTGCTTCAATGAAGAGGTGATGCCAGAGGGTCACCCAGCTCCCAGGACCAGGCTGTGAAACTCATCCAGGCCTCCCCGAGACCCTTCAAACATGACACACACTATATTCATGCAGGAGCTCTCAGGAGAAATCCTCATCTCTCAGAGAGCTGGAGACATGGGGACATC